>NC_133770.1:72337384-72386585 GCF_003597395.2 Chelonoidis abingdonii
GCCGAAATAATGTGCTTAGTGTGGCCGTGTGCACTCAACTTTATACAATCTGTTTTAAAAATCTGGTTTATGTAAAATCAGAATAATCCCGTAGTGTAGACATACCCAGAGTTACTCCATATTTGGTACTAGTGAAGGGAAGGAAGCATTTCTGTATAGATGGGCTTTAGTATTTGCCCTTTAAAGGTGGACGACCAAAACGTAATTTTAAACAGTCCTCTAGGCTCATATGATGATTTAGAAAAGTATTCACACCAATAATGCAGAAATGACAATCTGTGGTAAACACAAACTGTTCATACGTTTGAAGCAATTTGCTATTGGGTTCACCACATGGCGGTTAGTTCGACTCTGTGTTGACATATGACCACACACAAGTCAAGATAATATATATGATATTGATAGCAGTTGTACGGGAAGTGGATGTAGCTGGCTTGTAATGCTGATACACTCTAGTTGTTGGTTGATTCCAAGGTACACGTGTGTGTGTATATGTTTTTTACAATGCCATCAATTTTTAATGTGCTGCTGATCTAGAAGTGAAAATTCATTACTTTAGCAAAATCAGAACTGACAGATGGAAGTATTAAACTTTCATATCTTGTTGGAGGACAAAATTGGAATCATTTTACTCTGCCTGGAACTCAAAATATTTTAAATTAAAGACGATAGCTTATGATGATTATCTCACTATCAGCTGGAGAATGTTAAGGACATAGGAGATCATATTGCAGACACTCCTTTAAGGAGAAAGGAATGGATGTGCTCTTAAATATCTTGCACCAGAGTCTGCTTTCAACTGCATCTATACAAATCCACTGAAGTCAATGGATTTGAAAAGAACTGATTAAATGTTCTAAAACAAAACATCACCTCTGAGCTGACAAAAAATAAGGAATTTCAACTCAAAGGGCATTTCCTCCTTTTGAAATCATAAGTGCTTGAGAACAGGAGTGTATGATGGAAATATCTTCTCAGTCCTAACAATATTTCACTCCTAGGATAAGATAAATAATTTTACAGCAAGTTTCTTCATATTAAGAGGTTTAACGTTTATTTTGTTAAAACTTTTAAATCTGTTTTTTTCCACTTCTAAAGAATTCTATGGTAAAGCATTGCATAGGAAGAGGTGCAAATGATCCTGATCCTGCAAGTGCTTATGCATGTGGGTTATGCCGTGGAGTTCAGTGGGACTACTTCAGTGAGTAGAATTACTGAGGTGCTTAAGTTTTTGCAGTATTGGGCTCTCAAGTTTTAAGCTCCTCAGAGCAGGGACTGCAATTTCCTTTGACTAGTACAATGCCAGTCACATTGGCATGCCTTAACAAATAGTAAATTTCCTTTTTTCACAAAAATAAAAGTCCAGAATTAACATTACAGGTGAAGGGCAGACTGAATATTTAGAATTATATAATATGTGAAGAGTCTCCTTTGAGGAGATGACTACAAAGGCAGTAGTAGTCGTGCAGACAGTTTGGCATGTTTCAGGAGTCTATTCACTTCATGTTTTGTCAAAAGATCATTTTTGATAAAAGGGGAGGGGAAATCATTAAACACTGGGGAACCAGTCCAGTCCAGAAGTCACTGGACTGTGTTTGAGGTTTCATTCATCATGTGTCTAGAAATAGGTGAGAAGATTTGAGGGATAGGCCACTTGAAACTTTAGTAATTTAAATCTCTTCAGTCTTTCTGGATTAATTTTACTAATCTAATGGAGTGGAAGCTACTGGCTTTTATCATGCTTATCATTGTTTTGTTTTTTGTTCGTTGAAAATGCATCTTTCAAGTCTTTATCATGGATATAACCCTGAAGACTGTAGCCAGTTTCTAGGGGCTAGGAGAGACCTGTAGAAGACATTGCACTAGTTGTAGGGAGGGATGAGGAGGGACTCTTGGCTTAGAGCCAGTTAAGACCACTTACCATTTTTTCAAGTATCAGAGGGGCAGCTGTGTTAGTCTGGATCTGACATGCATCTGACGAAGTGGGTATTTACCCACGAAAGCTCATGCTCCAAAACGTCTGTTAGTCTATAAGGTGCCACAGGATTCTTTGCTGCTTTTACCATTTTTTGTGAACCAAATTTTTTTCTTTTCTTCAGGTTTAACTGCTCTGTCTTCCTGGAGGTGCTTTTGAGGCCAAGTTTTGAGACCACCTTTCAGTGGATTTCCCTCTTTGCACCTACAAAACTGCAGCCTCAAAAAAAAAATCGCAAGTGTAAAATTATACTTGCATTTTGCAGGTGCTAAAAGGAAAGGCTGGCTTTTGTAAATCTGGCCCTGTATTTGAAAAACACTTCTCTAAAGCTTCTGCTTGGAAGGGCATCTAGAACATGAAGCAGGAGGAGCATTGTAAATGTGACCCACACTGTGAATCATTGAAACTTGATACTGTATAAGTAGTCATGAAACATACTTACCAGTGCCTAGTTAAAGCAAGAAATTTTCATTTGTGAGCAGGAATTTTTCTCTCATTGCTGGTTAAATTGCCACTGTGGGGATTGAACCTGGGATCTCTGAGTTAAAAATAATGAGCCACTACTACTTGGCTCTAGGACCAGATCCGTTAGGTTGGAGGCAGTAGCATACTCATAATCTCTTTACATAACCTAGACACTGAAGAGAGAAGGAGCAGTAAGCTGTGTTAGTGTGGGTGACATAAATAGTGGAAGCACAATCTGCTGGTAGAGTAAGTCAGTAGCAGACAGGATTTGTGGGTTCTGTTCTCAGCATGGCCACAGCCTTGTGTGAGTTTGTACAAGTCACTTATCTCTGTACCGTAGTGTATCATCTGTAAACTGTTATAAAAATTGTCTATATGGAGTCTGTGCCTTGAGGTTCTTCTGATGAAAGGTGCTGTTTAAGTGGTAATGGTGGTCGTGGTTGCCAGGTTCGTCCTTTGTGTTGTCTTATTGACCACAGAATGCCATCCTACCAGCTAGCTTTTTTCCACAATCTTTGGATTTTTATTTTGTTTAGCTGCTCATGTTTCTCACCTGGAGAATGTGTCTGAAGAAGAAATGAATAGGCTGTTGGGGATAGTGTTGGATGTGGAATATCTCTTCACCTGTGTCCACAAAGAAGAAGATGCAGATACAAAACAAGTTTACTTCTACCTGTTCAAGGTAAGATGAAGATGTTTCTCAAAATGCAACATCATGCAGTTGTATTTCTGCAACTTTAGATACACATTAGCATCTTGTCATATCTTTCATTCTTTTGTACTTACATTAATTTTATTGTCCTAATGGACCATTATATTTGTATTGACCTAGACAATTTGTAGGTTAAGCTCTCCTTTTTCCAAGATAGTAATAAGGTTTTTAATTTTGGACTAGATTCTGCTACCCTTATGTTGCACAGTACCTAACTTCTGAAGTCTTCCCAGTGATTTCAGAGTCTGGTCCCAAGTCAGCACCCATTTGGTATGTATTTTCTTTCCAGCCATCAACAGCATCTTCCTTAATTACAAGTCAGAAGAAGAGCCAGTTGACAGTGAAGCTACTTTAGCTGTATACACATGGTCAGAACAGCTTTTCTTGGTGCATTTCAGGGGGTGAAGCAATTAACTCTGAAGTTAATTTAGCTGTAAACTTAATTTATACATGTACTAGCAAATATTTCAATAATAATAATAACAATTAATATGTTGTACCAGTACAAATTTCACTGACTGTCAAATGTTTATATAAAGATGGTTAACCATTTAAAAATAAAATTGTTTGTTTTTTGATAGCTTTTGCGGAAATGCATCTTACAGATGGGAAAACCTGTGGTAGAAGGGTCTTTGGAAAGCCCTCCCTTCGAGAAGCCCAGTATTGAACAGGTAAAACAGAACATGATAATTTCTGTGAACAAGGACCCTGCTGCAGTCCACATGAGTGGATTTGGGCAATGTGTGAATATTAGTTCCCTGTATCATTTTGAACAAAGGTGAACCTGAGGTTTGCATGAAGATGATTTCCTCTCCAGCCCCTGGGAAGGGCACTGTGGTTCAGTTATTGAATTATTTTCCAGAGTGGTAGCCGTGTTAGTCTATATCAGCAAAAACAGCGAGGCCTCTCTTGTGGCGCCTTAGAGACTAACACATTTATTTGGGTATAAGCTTTCGTGGGCCAAAACCCACTTCATCAGAAGCATGGAGTGAAAAATACAATAAGCAGTGTGTGTATATATATATATATATATATATATATATATATATATATATATATACACACACACAGAGCACATGAAAAGATGGGAGTTGCCTTACCAAACGGGGGTCATTGCTAATGAGGCCAATTCAATTACGGTAGAAGTGGCCTATTCTCAACAGTTGACAAGAAGGGATGAATATCAAAAGAGGGAAAATTACTTTTGTGGCTCTAGTGAGGCCAATGCAGTCAAGGTGGATGTTGGCCATTTCCAACAGTTGACAAGAAGGTGTGAGTATCAGCAGAGGGAAAATTACTTTTTGTAGTGACACATCCACTCCCGGTCTTTATGAATTTGCAAACTAGATACCATCAAATTAGGCCTGAATAAAGACTGGGAGTGGATGGTTTGGGTGAGGCAGAGTGAGGGCATGGTTCAGGGAAGGGGTGGAGCAGGGATGGTAGGAGGGGGAGTGAGGTTGAGGCTTTGGGGGAAGGGGCAGAGTAGTGGCAGGGCTTCGGGGTGAAGCGGTGGTAGAGCATCCACCGAAAAAAATTAAAATCAGCAGCTGTTGTTTAAATAGTAGACTTTCTTAGGACTGGTCTACACTGGAGGAGAGAGGATCGATCTAGATACGCAACTTCAGCTATGCTATCTTATGCTTCAGCTATCTTAGTTCAACTTACCTGGCCGTCCTCAAGGTGGCAAGTTGACTGCCATGGCACCCCCGTCGACTCAGCTTACTCCTCCTGCCGAGGTGGAGTATGGGCGTCAATTCAGGGATCGATTTATCACGTCTAGACAGGATGTGATAAATCGGTCCCTGATAGATTGATTACTATCCGCCGGTCTGGCGAGTAGTATAGATGTGGCCTTAAAGTACCTTTTTCATGCATGTCAAGTCTAATCTTTGTTTATTTTGGTACACTTAGCAAAGCCTCAATTGAAGTTGAGGAATATAGCACTGGGGTGAAATCCTGGCACTACTGAAATCAGTGGGAGTTTTGCCATTGACTTCAGTGTGGCCAAGATTTCACCCCAGCATTAAAAAGCAGAAACAACTGAAAGAAAACCAACAGTAGCTGATGTCTTTTTGAATACATATGTAGGTAGATAACATACACAGAAACTGAGATTTTGATTCAGCAAGATGCATAAGCATGTGCTTATCCGCAAACACAGGAGCAGTTCTGTGAACTTCAGTGAGACTGCTTGAATACTGTGCTGAATCAGGGCCTGAATATCTTTCAAGCAATCTATGGCTTAATGGAAAGTATACTCTTTTATTAAATAGCCTATTTTAAACTGGCACACTGTGTGAATGTTTCTTTGAGTTTAACTTATCATAACTCAGTAAAACAACACTCTTCACAGCAGCATTCCTTGTTTTTTAGGAATAATTAGAGTATACATAATGTTATGTACTAAATTTCTTGTTTCAAAAAATAATTAGTGTAAGTAATGTTATATACTCCTAATCCCTAAAATGCACATTTTGTACAGAGTTTCTTTTTCTAGTAGTAAAGCATTTTAAGTTTTCCTTTTGGATGACTGGGATAAAAAATCTCAACAGGTTGATATGAGGGATAATTCTCTTTACAGTTTATTTGGAAAGCATTTCATGTCAAATGAACAATATTTTCTGGTAAATTCTGGATTGTTTTGTTTTATAGCAATCTAAGTCACACATTAAATTTGCTAAGGCAGCAGTGCTATTTTTTATTTGTAAGAGTAAAATTGTGGCCGTTTATTTTAATGACACATTTAATTATCTTTAACTGAGTGTTTATTAAAGGGGTAATATAAAGAGTGCAGTGAAGTGATGTGCATACACAGTACGGGCAATTCAAGAAGAAATAACACCCTGTATAAACAGGAGTAAGATAGAAGTACTCCAAGCTCCACCCACAATTCAAAAGTAACTGAAAGTTTTTGTTTACATGATCAGGAATTAAATATTGTTAACGATATTTCTCTTTAAATCTTCATCTGTAGTCTTCAGCACTAATGCTCATCGGCACTGCTAGTGAAGTGTGTCATTGGTGGGTCTGGGAGTGATGGGGACATGCATGCCACCCTTTTCCCCTCCGTGTGGGTGAGGAGGAGAAGGGGAAGGGGGGAACTTAGGCTCCCACTGGTGCTTCTCTTCCCTCTTGGGGGCAAGGGGAGTGGCTTGGCTCTAACAGAGTGTGCATTCTGAGCCTGTCCCACCCTCCCTTGCTACCATTGGATGACTGGGATGAGGGCAGACCCCTTGTTTGACTCCGTCCTGCAGAGATGGGGAGGAGGAAGGAAGGGTTGTTTCTGCCCTCTGCTGATCTCGGAAACCATTTTTGTGGGGATGATTGCAGGAAGCTTACATCTCTCCTAGACCTATTGCTTTAGTCTGTCTGCTGACACCAGAATGCAGCACTGAAATGGATTGTTGTAAAAGGATGTCTTTTCAATCATAAGGAATAGAAACTTTTCTTCTTAAGTGAAAACTTAAATTTTGCAGAAACAGGAAAGTGTTGGTATGACTCACCAATGATTGGATTGATCTGACCCTGTGAGTTTAATGAATCCACGACTACATGGCACACATGCAGAATTGGAGGATACAACCCAGAGACTTTGTTTCTGAAATGCAGACTTCCACCACGTCAGCTAACACGTTGATGTGTATACTCTTTGCAGGCTAATGCCACAAGATAGTGACACAACCACAAATATTTAATCAGATCTGAATTCCTTCCAGCAGAAAACAGTGTTACACGTACATACTACTATTATTTGACATTTGTATTGTGATAACACCTAGAGGCCTGAGCCAGGGCAAGGCTCCATTGTGCTAGGTGCAGTACAAACATATAGTTAATAACAGCCCTTGCCGCAAAAAATTTAAAATCTAAAGGACAAGACATAACAGGTCGTTGAAGCAAACAGTAAGTGGGCTGAGAGTGGACAACTCAGTGGCAGACAGATTGTGCCAAAACATTCTGCTAAGTTTGCATGCAGTTCTGGCCAGTCAGTAACAGTAATCACAGTTGGTCATCTGCCTAGTCCTTCTCAGATGGCAACATCCTAGCTAGTATGTTACATGCTTTTCTCAGTCCCAGGCCTAAATCTCAGAGCAGTTAATTTCTAACAAGTGAATGTCAATTTACAAAGAGTACAGCATGGTCGTCATCAAAACTGCACATGTGAGGCATCCAAGAAAAAGCGCATGACCTTTCCCCGATAAAAGTTCTATATCATGTGAAGTAAGAGACTTATGTAGCGGTTTATACCCCTTATTATAGGCCAGTCGCTGGAGGGAAATAGAATCAAACACACTTGAGCAGGTATGACTTTTCATTTAGCAGAACCAATACTTCAGTTACACCTCTGGCAGGAGCAAATATTTCAAATGACCCAATGTGTATTTTCTCTATGTTGTAATACAAGTTCTGTTATATATATATATATATATATATATATATATATATAAAAGCTAGTAGTGCTCACAGGGAAAAAGATTATGCCTAAATTGTTAAATAATCATCACTTTCACCGTCTGTTTTAAGGGAGTGAATAATTTTGTACAGTACAAATTTAGCCACCTACCATCAAAGGAAAGGCAAACGATAGTTGAACTGGCTAAAATGTTTCTAAACCGCATCAATTACTGGCATCTGGAGACACCTTTGCAGCAAAGATTGAGATCTCCTAATGAAGACATTGCTGGCTATAAAGTGAACTATACAAGGTAACTATGCTTCGCTTCAGTTTCCCCTTTCAGAATATAGGCCCTGGTTCTGTTGCTATATGCACCAACAGAGATTTCTTACAACCACTGTCTTTACCTGTAGACCTACTGACTTCAATGCTATCATAAGAGACCCATGCTGCACTTCTATTTACAGAATTGGGGCTGTATTTAATAATTACTCTTAATCTGATTGGATGCTTAGTTGAATGTCAGGCTTCATTTCATGCACTGTAAGTTCATGAAGCTTTTGTTTAAAAACCTTTTAAAAAAAATTAGAAATCTCAAAGCCTCCATTTCAAAATAAAGTATGAGAAATATGAAAAGTAATACCATCTTTAAAGATTTGAGAGCCAACTGTGGTTAGCTGGCATTATTAGATTCCTTAAAATGAAAATTCATGTGTATATTTTCACTACTTCCATCAGAATTCTGAAGAATGGCTTATTGGAAAAAACTAATATATTTTAATTTCAGTAAACTTATTTTTTTTAAAAAGTAGTATAGTTGGTTTTTGTATTAACAGCAGAGGTGCTACTTAGTTTTCTATAATAACAAATGCTCCAAGGAGGGGGCTAGAAAGGACTGCCGTTCAAGATCAACAGAGCTCTCCATCCTTATACTGATCATCTTAATTTTCTCACTTTTACAAATCTTCTATTCCATCAGCTGTATTAAAGAGGAAAGGCAAAAAGTGTTCAGATAAAAAATTAATACTCCTAAGTAAATAAGAATCATTGATACCATAATAGACCACCGTATTGGTAGTCCTTATTCCCTCATCTGTGAAAGCACACATTAGTGCGTGTAAATGAGGGGGCATGATATCACATCAAACTTAAATCTTGATTATAAAGTTAACTGTTACACTGCTGTACATAGTCAGCTTTACTGCTGCTTAACCCCTTCAGTGCCACAATCCATCCCCTAGAGAGATGTAACACAAAATGCTGTATTTTTATATTGATCTGCTAATAGAGTATAACAAAACCCTTTATGGAATGACTCTCTTGTAAGTTAATGGAAAAAAGGAGAATATTAGGATGAGATTTAGTGAGAGAAAGTGACTTGGAGAAAGGGAGGGATGGAAAGTTTAGATAGATTTGGTCAGTCCTAATACAAAAGTGACATTCCCCCTGCACATACGCTATGATAGGGTATGTCTGATATGCTCCCTCATTCAGCAGCAAGAGTGTTTTACAGGGTCTGAAGGTTAGAGAGAGTTTGGGAAGATCATGAAAGGAGTTACCCAATTTTCAAAGAAATGTCAGACCATGCAAGTGCTACTTTGCTATATGTGCAGGGGACCTAACCTGGATTTGTATAGTCATTTAATCTTCTTTTGTTGCTAGTGATTCCCAGGTGGAGGTAATTATCTGGCTTTTTTGCTGCAGGTGGCTATGTTACTGCAATGTTCCCCAGTTCTGTGACAGTCTACCTCGGTATGAAACCACACAGGTTTTTGGGAGAACTCTGCTACGCTCTGTCTTTACTGTTATGAGACGGCAACTCCTGGAGCAGGCTAGACAGGAAAAAGACAAGCTTCCTCAAGAGAAACGAACACTAATCCTCACCCATTTTCCAAAGTAAGGAGTAACTGCTCCTCTTCCTTTGAGATTGTTAATTAGCCATATGGAATTTTGTCTTGAGATGTAAAAATGCTTGTTAGAACAACTAACTGGTTACATCTGCAACAGAAAGACTATTTACTCTGATGTTCAATGACACACATGTTACACCAGCCCCCTGCTGTCACTTGCACTACATATAGTCATTCAGTACATTCATACCTTCCAGTTATATTTAATACAGTTGCTGTATCTCTTTGAGATGGAGTTTTGTTTTATACGTGGGGCTGTTTTTGTTGCCAGAGGGGTTGCTTTCACTTTATAGTGGAATTTATGATTGGACACTGTTTCTGTTTGTTTCTTTTTCCTTTTCTTTGGACCATGTAAGTATCTAAGGGCAAGTCTACACTACTGCGCTACATTGGTGCAGCTGCATCGTGTCTGGTGAAGATGTGCTATGGTGATGGGAGAGTGCTCCCCTGTCGCCATAATGACCCCATCTCTGTGTGAGTTGGAAGCTATGTTGGCGGGAGAGCATCTCCCACTGACATAGCATGGTGCTGACAGCACTTTAAGTCGATGTAACTTGCGTTGCTCAAGGAAGGTGTCGTTTTCATAACCCTGAGAGATGTAAGTTACATTGACTTAAGTGGTAGTGTAGACCAGCCCTAAGTAGTACAATAGATTTGTTCTCTATTAGTTTTTTTAGCTCTGCATCTTTCTATGCTCTCTCAGACAGAAATTGGTCAAATAAAAGATACTGGCTCATCTATCTTGTCTCTCTCACCAAAGAGCTGTCAAGTGCTAGCATGGATTAACACTAACAGGAGTAAAGAGCAATATAAACCCTCCTAGGTTAGTAAGGGCCAGATTGTGATCCCCCTTACTCATATTGAATATTACATTGAAGTCAGTGGAACTGCTTGTGAAATTGGGTATTTCTCAGGAAGGGAAAGAGGATCACAATCTGGCCCCTAAAGTAAGACGGTATTATACTAAATAGGGAGCAGATCTCTTCATCAGGAAGGTGCCATGTTTACATAGTTATGATTCTAACCCAAACTGTACTAGGCTTGGTGGAAATTTAATTTGAAAAGCACTTTTATCCCTGCAACTTCTTGATTTTTCTAAGAAAAGCATATGCAGAAGATGTGTGAGAAGTATGAATGGAATAGTAAACCTTTTATACGCTGTACTCCTGCTCTGAATTATTTTTCTACTCTATCTCCCTCTGCTACCTAAACTTAGTTCCTTCTGCAATCTACAGTTTAGAATACTGAGCTAATTCTTATTTTCAAAGCAAAGTTCTCAGCAGTCAAACCCTGTATGGTCACTTGTCCTTTGTTCAACAGTGTCCACACATGTGGTGGGTAAGCACATGTGCCTTAAAAGCGATCTTTGAAGGATTTGTAGTGTGATTTAGTTACAATGATAACATAAGTGTTCAAGGGCAACATTTCTTAAATGTAGCCACCGTGGCCATATGTGGCCACCAGGGGTTTTTCATGTGACCACAGCCTCCTGGATGGTGATGAGGGGGAGGGGGAGGGCTGCCAGTAGGGGTTGGGTCCTGTCCCCCTCTGGAGCCACAAATACTGGAGGAACAGGCAGGTGATGGGGCTTGGGCTTCAGATCTGGTGTGGCGGGCAGCAGGCTCCAGCCGTGTGGCAGAGGGCTCCATCCCCTGGCCATGGACTTTGAGCCCTGACCCTGGCCTCATGCTCAACTCCCCACCCCAACCTGCTGCCTCCTCTGGTCCCGGGCTCTGGCCATGTGCTCTGACCCCCAGCCACAGGGTTTTGGATTCCACACATGGTGCCACACAATCCACCCCCAGCTCTCAGCCATGTGTGGCAGTGACTGCTGGCCCCAAGCTCATGACCCCACATTGCTCCTGGCTCCCACTGCAACCTCCGGCCCTGGACTCTTTGGGCTGTGCAGCTGCAGGGCTCTGGTCCCTGGACTCACCCCACATCATTCCTGGCCCCAAGCTGCCTCCCTACCCTCCTCCCCATCCAGGTCTTAATTTGTCCCCAGCTTGCCAGGGGTAGGTAAGTCTGTTGTGAAAAATGATATTTGTATGTTTGTTAATATCACATTTCACTGCCTCCCTACTAGCTAGCAAGTCTGCTGCTGTGAAAAGTGATATTAACAAAATACAAATACCACTTTCACACAAACAGACTTACTAGCTAGCAAGTCTTAAAAAAAAAAAATAAGCAACCAAAAAAAGCAAAAGAAACAACAACAAAAAGGGACAAGAACACGCAAAACACATTATTTGTTTCTATTCTGGTTAGGTCCAATAAAGAACAGAGAAAACTGTACATTATTTTTATTATTGTCTGCGAAAAAAACCTACATAAATAAATTACAATGATTTGGTCAGGTACCTGTGCATATTTCTTTGTTTTCCCTAAACTTAATTAAGTATTTTAGGAAAAATTGTCAGAGCGGCCACCAGCTGCACTTTGAGGCCACCAAAAAATTTCTTGTGAGAATCCCTGGGTACATTTACACTGCAGTAAAAGACCCGTAGCACAGCTGCTGCTGGCCCAGGTCAGCTGACTCAGGCTTGCAGGGCTTGCACTGTGGGACTATAAAATGGCAGTGTAGACATTCAGGCTTGGGCTGAAGTCCAAGCTCTGAGACCCTGTGAGGGGGTGGGTCTCAGAGCCTTGGGCCCCAGCTTAAATGTCTACACTGCTATTTTTAGCTCTGCAGCCTGAGCCCCACGAGCAAGAGTCTGCTGACTCAGGCTCTGAGACTCAGTGGCATGAGTTTTATTGCAGTGTAGATGTACCCAGAGGTTATTGTTTTCTTAACCAAGATAAAATTGTAGCATTTAAAAAAAAAATTAGGAGAGTTAATTAAGAAGTATTTTCTGTGGTACAAGTTTAAAGTCCTTTTGACACAATGACTCAATGTAAGTATACACATGTGATATCTGTGGCAATGAGGGGAGTACAAGGACCATTGTGTACTGGGCATGTACATACAATATTTCTGACACCTATAAACAGCCTGGACTAGACTTTAACTTGTTGCTATGCTCACTGTCAGTGTGACTGAAAATGGTTGGGGGGAGAGGGATGTCTCAACCTCTTAAAACGTTATATGGCCATTTTCAATTATAGTGGATATCAGTTGCCTCTCCATGTGGCGTATATGTGTATAAATGTACTATGTATAAAATTCAGTCCTGCAAACCCTTTTTGAGCAGTCCTTACTCATAGATTCATCACTTTGTTTTTTATTTTTTTTTTAAAGCCAGAAGCACTTATTAGATTGTCTACCCTGCCCTCCTGTATAGCACAGGCCATTAAATTTCTCCCAGTTATCCTTAGATTGAACCCCATAATTCGTGTTTGACCAAAGCACATTGTCCGGAAAGGTGTCCAGTCTGGATTTGAAGACATCAAGAGATGGTGAATCCATCACAGCTCTTGGGGCTTTGTTCCAATGGTTATTCACGCACATTGTTAAAAGTGTGGGCCTTATTTCTAATGGGAATTTGTCTGGCTTCAGCGTCCAGCCATTGGTTCTTGTTGTACTAAAGATCCTTATGTACCTGCTCTTTAAACCCAATCCAGGTATTAAAACACCACGATCAAGTCACTTCTCAATCTTCTTCCCAGAAGTCCTGGGTTCTGTTTCTTGCTCTGCTCCTGACTTGCTGTGTGATCTTGGGCCAGTCACTTTCCCTCTCTGGGCCTCTGTGTCTCCCCCCCACCACTTTATCTCTCTTGTCTATTTAGCTTATAAACTCTTGGGAGCAGGGACTGTTTCTTATTATGTGTATGTGCAGCACCTAGCGCAGTGGATCCTGATATCACTTGGGGCCTCCAGATGCTAATGTAATACAAATAATAGTTATACATTAGAATTATTATTAATGTTTGTTATTATTACTGAAAAAAGGAAGGACCATAATAAGGTTAAAACTGGACTGAAGTTTCAGGAGGGATGAGTAGCCTTTAATACTGAGTGCTTGTATAGCAGCTATTGATCTGAAACTTTCAATGCACTGTGCAAAGGTAATTAGTCTCATTATCCACCTATTTTCAAGTAGAGAAACTGAGCCACAGATATGGGAAAGGAGGTGGGAAAGCAGAGCTGGGACCTGAATTGGCCATGAAGATCTAGGTTCTTATTTCAGTGAGATATCACTTGGGAACTGAGTGGTGTCTGTGTGTGCGTGTCTGTGTCCACTACCTAGTGTTTGGGACTGTGTGCATATGTATATCTACATATGTGTGGGTGGGGGGGATGGGGAAGGTGGTTTGGGTTTTAAACTAATACAATCAGATGGTCTTCCAGCATTAAAACCTATTAACAGTCTAGCTGCATTTACCCCCAAAGTCGTTTTGAAATCTTGTACTTGCTGTGGTTATAGGGGGTTATAGGGAGATGAGAGTAATTGAGGTTGAAGAAGGAAAGACATGGACTAACAATCACATGTTCAGCCTTTTTTCATAGTGACCTTATGTACTAACGTCTGTCCCAGATCTGGACTTTAGCGTACAAAATCTGGGTGTTTATTGTGAACCTTCCCCAAGCTTATTCCCAGCTTAGATTTTTTCTCGCTGCCACCAGATAAGAATTAGGCTCTTATCAGCCTGGATTCCCCAAATACTCCTTGGGGGACCCCCTCTGTGGACCCCCCAGCTTCCCCCCCCTTCCTGGGTGAGCCTGGGCGATGCAGTACTTAACTCCTTGAAGGCAAAACAAAGAGGGAAATCACCCTCCCCCTGAGGCGATGCATTCAAATCTAATAAAGCTAATATAAAGAGATTTTCCACCCCCCCTTCCTGTAGCCTCACCGGAGAAACCCCAAAAACCTCAGCCAGGTTTTGAAAAAGAACTTTATATAAAAAGAAAGAAAATACAAACAATATCTTGCATTAAGAAACTCAATACCGGCTCTTGCTTATAAGAAAATATGATTAAACAGTCTGATTTAAAAGATAGCCCGATTAAACCAGTCCAGCACATCAACACACTTGTAAATACAACACAAAGCATATAACAGCCTATTTGCCTTGTGGCCCTTTGTACTCACACTTTGTAGGAAAATATTAGAAAGAAATAGGAGTTAGCAGAAAAGATGTTTCCTCCATAGCTGGGAAAAACAAAAAGACTTAGAGTACACAATTCCCGCCCCTGACTTTTAAAAAATCCAGTTCTCTGATTGGTCCTCTGGTCAGGTGTTTGGTTCCCTTTATTCCCCCTTTACAGGCAAAAGAAAAATTAACCCTTACCTTACCTATCTACTTATGACACCTTAGCAGCACTTTGCATAGTCAGTATCACTGAATCTCCTGCGAAGTCAGTTTCCCTGTTGTTTTGTGAGGTCTCTCACACCGGGATATGGCAGAGAAAAACATTTACAAACAAAAAATGAGGTGGTAAAACCACAAAATGTGGCAGGGGGACCTTGGGACAGTACCTGCAACTCCTTTAAATCCTCTTTTGAAACTGCCTAGGTTACTGGTTTGACCTTTAAAGCTTCAGGGAAATTCACCCCTGGATCCTGAGTCAGTTTAACTGATTTCTCACTCAAATAATCACATTTGATTTCAGTTGGACAATTCACATAAATAATGATTTGTCTAGAGAGTAAAATGGTGTGGTGTCAAGCTTCTGGCCTCTAAAAACCGTTCCATGTTCCGCAGGAAATGACTGCATTGCAGGGGGCATTGTTGTTCCTAGGACGGGGGTATGCGCGCGCACACACACACACACACACACATGCACTATCTCTCTCTCTAAAAGTCACAATGTGGCCATGGAGGCATGGGGAGCAGCTCAAGCCAGCCACCTGAGTACAGTGCTGTCTGAGACCCTTGCTACATAATCTGGTGTCTAGCCTGTGCCATTGTCGTCTCACTGCCATTTTTAGCATGCTAGTTCAGTCAAAACTTCTGCGTGTATGTGTAAAAGAGCTAGGAATTACACGGCCCAGCTTCAATATAGACCTATCCAGAGGATGTGCAGCTGTCTGAGCTATGAAAGAAAACTGATGTAGTGGTCCTATGAAGACATGGTGAATGTTCTGATGTGTAACACGGAGTGTTATGCTTGTGAGACATTTAATAAGAGTGTAAAGTAAATTCATTTTTTCTAAACATACAGACTAATTTTTAAAATATCATATAAGCACTAGGTGTGATTACACAGTTACATGGAAGTGTTTTCATAAGACCAATGTAAGTGGCTAGTGCTATTGTGATTTTTGTGCATGAACATGAAAGTAAGAATGCAAACTTGTGCTAAATACTAGATTTTTCAGAATTAATAGGAAATAAATTTCTTGCAGTTGCATAAGACCAACACACTCTTGCTTGTCAACGTACAGCTGTCCTATTAATGCCCTCACTTGTGCTAGCTATGTAATTGAAAAAAGTTTTAGTAGAGGAAACATTAGCATCTAGTTAAGGTATATAACCTCACGTTTTATGTGTTCATCATGGGTATTTTATTAGAAAAAAATATTTAAAAAACTATCCATCAATGTTCAGTTGTCGAATCACCAGCTTTTCCAGTTTCTTCATTCTGTATTCAAAAGATTTTAATGTGAGTTTTAAATAATTATTCTGAAGGAAGGCCTATCTTCCTTTGAGTAGTAGTAATTCTTTGGTGTTTAATATTACCTCTATATTTCTACATCCAGGTTTCTATCCATGCTAGAGGAAGAGGTATATAGTCAGAATTCTCCTATTTGGGATCAGGATTTCATGGTTTCCTCTTCTCGAACTGGCCAGCTAGGAATCCAAACAGGTAATCTGAATTTAGGACAGGGTCAGGGAGAGACTGTATAAAGAACACAATACAGCTGCAAAATCTTCCAATGAGAGAAAATGGTGTAATTGTAAGCAGGCAGTACTGGAACTGCAGATTTATATGGCAGCTTCTGCCGAAACTGGTAGCATGAATATCAGTCCATGTCCAGATGTACACAGGAAGCAGTCTCTCTGGTTCCTCATGGAATGATGAAATACTCTCCTCTGCAAAGGCATACAACTGGTGTCTGACCTCAAAACATTTCATATCTTGTTGCTGCAATACGTACTTTAGCTGTCTTGTTTTTTTTAGAACTCCCTCAAGCATTGTCTGGTGTCCATTGACACATCCTGCCCTATACCAGCTGTTCATCAGCTCAGTTCAGAAGAATACTTTCTCCTAGTCATGGCTCCCCAGAAGTCTACTCATGGCTATATCAAAGAAGCAGCACTTATAAATTTCCAGGGGAATCTGGAAAAGATGTATCTGTTTGTAGAATATTTAAAATCCATTTATACTGCTCAGTAGTCTGTCTATCTACTAGACTACCGAAGTTAGGGTTGGGAATATTGAAGCATCTGATGTAGATTTTCCTGACTGTCAACTGGGGAAGCATTGTGCATGTCTGATAATGGGGCTCTTACTACAGATTAGAGACCCTTCTATTGGGACAGGCATGTAACTTTGACTAATTCCTAGTTTCTAACTAGTATCCAATCATATATGGGCATTGCGAGGTTGGGGTGGAAGACACATGTTGAAAAATGTATCTATAAAAATAGGCAAACTGTTTAAGTGCCAAGTAAAATTAGGCTAAGCTGTCCCCCATACCCACCTAATCCATCCTGTTTATGAACGGTATAAGAGAGCACTAAATGTATCTTGGTTATAGAGGCCATTTCATCAGCTAATCTTCCATAAACTTCAGATTTTGACCTATACTCCTCAGGTGTCAAAGTAGCCAGGTTCTTCCCATGTGAATGCTTCAGAAAACAATTAAAAGGGGGCCTAATGCTTTTGAGGAAATAACAGTAAGGGTTTACAAAGAGAGAGACTGCATGTGCCCAGTTTCCAAGGAACCTCCTTGTCAGAAAATGATTAGTGGCACTAAACAAATCTGAGCATGTGGCATTAAATATATTTTAGAAGGGGTGTAGAAGTGTGGGGGTTTGTTTTGAAAAATAATTGTATAGCTTTAAGTGGTGCCACAAGAGTCATTTTCATTGGATTTGGTTTGGGTAGCATGTTCATAGAATCATAGCAATGTAGGGCTGGAAGGGATGTCAACAAGTCATCAAGTCCAGCCCCATGCGCTGAGGCAAGACCAAGTAGTATAAATGGAGTGCACTTTAGTGAAATCGTACAGCTTTTCCTAGAAGATCCTTGAGAACTAGCTGCTAATTGTTTCTTGACGTGGCAGAATGCCAGCTAGCTAGGTAGGTATCTTGAGGAAGCCCATTTTTACTAGCTTTTGCATAACACTGTAGAGGAATAAAGCCTGAGATTGGCAGTGGAGTAAAATTAGCTCTGTAATACAATGGAAAGGTATTAGAGCTATATTTGTTACCTGGAAGCTTTTAGAAAATATATAGTTTGTAAATCCCCATCTGCTCACCACGGAATGTGGCTTGCTGTGCAGTATCAAATTTTAAAATACAATAAAAGAAATAAGAATAAAAAACCCTTTCTAAAAATATATACAAATAGCATTCTTTACCCTGGTTTTTGATTGCACTACCTAACATGGAGTGCTGTTGAAAACCCATTGGATACTTGCAGTGTATCCAGTGTAACTCTTTGAAGTTGTTTGTTTGTTTTTCCAGTCAGTGTTGTGGATAAATTCTAACATCTTGAACATTCTTTCTCTTTTATATTGTTGCAGTTATCAGTCCTCCCCCTGTGGCAAGGTCTGTTTCGTATAGTGCAAGTCCTTCATCTCTAGAACAGCCCAACAGCGGAAGTATGAGTCCTGCTTGCAAAGTTTCTTCTTGCCATGATCCAGCTCTAGGTAACTTGAAAGGAAGTTGATCTTGTCTTCTGTTCAGCCTAATTATCACAACATGGTGTGTCAAACCTATAGTTTTCTTTGTTTTCAATAGCTGTGGCATAGCTGAAATTTCCAGATCTTGTTCCTTGGGGGATGGGAGAAAACAAGTCAACTTTAAAGAATCGATGTCCTTTCTAATGCAGACAAATTATAGCATAGCATTCACCACATGTTGAACTCTGGGGCATATATCTACTCTAATGGAAAGCAAAATGATGCCCAATTTAGTTCAAGCTCTCAGTTACTTACTAGACCATTGTTTTGTTTACAGATATGATTTAAAACTCCCATGTTAATCCAGAAAAAAAAAATCAAAGGTGACCCAAAATCTTTTTTGAAAAATGAGGCAGTTTTAGGGTCACATGCATAATATTCCAAGTAGTAGGAAGCAGAGGGATAACAGCACATCACTGTTTACAAACTTGCTTTTTTCTAGTGGTTTAAAGTCCTTTGAAGTCATGTTACTGGCTTCCATTCTACTGCTATGCTCCAGCATGTATCAGCATAAGCTATTTGGGTTACAAAATGAGACAATTAAAAAAACAACAACCAAAAATATTTGCAATGCAATAAAAAAAATCTTAACCCAGACCCCTTCCCTTCATATGTTGTCTCTGTGCTCCAGAGTGTTTACTTGAAAGCTGTAACATCTCAGTGTGATGCTTATTGGGGCATCATAGCAGAGAGGTCACAGTCCTCTGGCTTCCAAACACAAATAAAAGATAAATTTATAATTAGCCATATAGTGGATAATCTCTGCCCCATGCTATTTGGGAGATTCAGCATTTAACTCATTTTTAAAAACAGTCTTCAGTCTGTCTTTACTACATTACATCTTAGTGTATAATTAACACCAGCATTGTTTCTATTGTATTTTGATTGGGGGTTTTAATATCTTGGTTTCTTAAAGTTACATATGGTTGAAATATGATATATATACTGTCAGACCAGCTGCACTTTTGCTCCCACAATGAGTTAAAAAACATCAGTAGTGGATATTTAGTTCTAAGATATCACAACATGTAAGACAGAACTAGCTTCAGTTTTATATCAAGTTTTGGATAAAATTACTTGAGTTAATTTTTCAGAGGGAAATGGATTTAGTGAACTTTTGATGTTTTGAGGAAAATGGCAAAAATATGTAGTATTGGTCGGGCCCTACCAAAGTCACAATCAGTTTTGGTCAATTTCATGGTCATAGGATTTTAAAAATCATAAATGTCGTGATTTCAGCTATTTAAATCTGAAATTTCATGGTGTTGTAATTGTAGGGGAACTGACCCAAAAAGGAGTTGAGAGTGTGTGTGTGTGTCACAAGGTTATTGTAGGGATGGTTGTGTTACTGCTACCCTTACTTCTGCACTGTGGCTGTGCAGCCTTCAGAGCGGGGCAGCTGGAGAGCGATGGCTCCTTGCCAGGAGCCCAGCTCTGAAGGCAGAGCTGCTGCCAGCAGCAGAGCAGAATTAAGGATGGCACGGTATGGTATTGCCACCCTTACTGCACTGCTGTGTGCAGAGCTGGGCCCTCAGTCAGCGTCTGCCACTCTCTGGCTACCCAGCTTTGCAGGCAGCAGTGCAGAAGTAAGGATGACATGGTATAGTATTGCCACCCTTACTTTTGTGCTGCTGGGCGTGGCGCTGCCTTCAGAGCTGGGCACCCATCCAACAGCCGTTGCTGTCTGGCCGCCCAGCTCTGAAGGCAGCGCAGAAGTGAGAGTGGCAATACTATTACCCCCGTAAAATAACCTGACCTTATGCAACTGCCTTCTGGGCCAGGACCCATAATTTGATAAATGCTGGTCTCCCCTATGAAATCTGTGCAGTATAGGCAGGGCCGGCTTTAGCAAATGCAGGGCCCAATTTGTACTCACTCGACGGTCCTTCAGCAGCGGGTCCTTCACTTGCTCTGGGTCTTCGGCGACCAACTGCCGAAATGCCACCAAAGACCCGGAGCGCCGCCGGATGAGTAAAAATTAAAAAAGTGCTGGTGCGGGGCCCTCTTAGGCACCGGACCCTCTTCAGTGCGGGGCCCGATTCCAGAGAATCGGGCAAATCGGCCTAAAGCCAGCCCTGATTATAGGGTAAAAGCACACAAAACACCAGATTTCATGGGAGGAGACCAGATTTCATGGTCCATGACGCATTTTTCATGGCCATGAATTTGGTAGGGCCCTAACTATTGGCTCCTGAGCGTGAGCAGCTTTTCAGAACTTGTCTGTGATTGTGCTAATTCACCATTCACTTTATTGGGGTTTCTTTTCATCTCCAAATGCACATAACAGTGTTAGTACAAGTCTGTGAGGTTGATGTGATTTCAAGATGATGGCAATACAAATCTCTGAAGAGGATATTGTGATGATGAGAGGCAAAATGGTTTTAATGTGAATTTATGGAGATAAAATAGTGCAAGCAAATGTATGTATGTCCTCAAGTCAGTGCTGACATTCCAGCATAAAGGCAATGTTGCATTGCTGATGTTTACGTCTGATAATTTGATATAAACAAACATACCAGTGAAATTTTTTTCTATTTCTAGGTTTAAAAAAATGAAATTATGTATAAGCGCCAAAATCTAGGACTAATGTTAGAATGCAAACCAACTAAAGCAAGAACATGGTCTAAGTTGATGATTCATAACCTAGTCCCATAGTGCTTAGACACACAACATGCTGCCAACAACAATAGGAGAAGATTAAAGTGCAGATAAAGGCAAACAAGCAATTATTAAACTGACATCGTTGTGGTATCCTCTCAAGGACTTTCATATTTAAGCAGTTAATACTGCAAATCAAAATATGTTTATTTTTTAAATGCCAGCCTTGCAAATGCAGCATGGGACCTGAAAGCTAAGCTCTTTTCTTCCTGTCTGTTACACAAGTAATATATTATTCAGCTGGAATTTAGCTGCCAGATTTGTGGATAGTACATGAGTGAGAAAAGAATCTAGCTCTGTCTTAAATAGCTATATTGTCTCTAGTGCAGACTAGAGTGAAAATTTGTTTTGGTCAGTAAAGCAATGCAGTGAGTAGCTAGGTTGAGTTAGAGAAGGTGCCATTTTTAGTCACTCCTCATACCATAATTACATGTTAAATAGCAGTGGGAAGAGATGTAATCATTATGGGACAGGTTTGCGGAGAGAGAATTGTTTTCAGTGCTGTGTGCTTTTATTTGTAAAAGTGGCATCCTGAGGTGAGTATTACTCAGAGCCGTAAGTAAGTATTTTAGCACCTGGGGTGAGCAAGCATTTTTGCGGCCCCTAGCGATGATCCGCAAGGGAGTATATGGGGTCATGTGCACACTCCCCCCGATTTCTGCCATCCATTTAACACATAGGTTTTCAAACTGTGGGGCATGCCCAGTTTGAGAGTCTGTAATGTGCGATAGATAGAAGGAAAGGACCAATTTACAGGACAAAAAGGACAGAAGGCATGTCTGTTCTATGCTTGCTTTATTATTTCAAACAGAGATTGAGCCTGGCAAATATATCATTTGCTATTTTCCAAATTTACTGACTATAGATATCATCAGAAGGTGTTTGAAAACCGTCGGCTCCTTCCAGGAGCTAGTGGATTGGACGCTAAATCCTGCCAGGAGCCTGTGGTGGAAGCTGCCCAGCCTGCTCAGGCTCCTGGCTCTTTGTGGTGTGGGTGTCGGGGTGCTGGTTGGCTGCCCAACAGCCTGCCCTGCCCTGCTCCCTGGCTGCCAGGAGTGAGCACCAGGGTAGTGGTACCTGTAGTGTGCCCTGTCCATACTGAACAAGGAATAGAGTCTGAGATTCAAACTCTGACTTGCACCTTGGCAGTACATTGCTGTGCTATCTCTGTTGATAATTTGTCTGCATTTATAGAACTTTCTTTCATCCTAAACTTTTCAGCTTTTAATAAATAAATGTTTCTTTTCTCAGGTACCCCCCTAACCAACTTTGTCGGTTTTTTTTTTTTAATTTTTTAAATTTTGGGAACATGAGCTGCCTGCATTAGTTCAGTAGTAGCTCAGTTACAACTTAAGCGTATAGTATGGCTTCTTAGCAAGACTTGTAGTGATTTCCTGGGGCTCTGAGTAATGGATTCATGCCTAGTATGGACTTATTAACATAAAGATTGATCACGTGTCAGTACTGTGAATTGTAAAATTCACTTCTAGTATTGCTGAAAAAACACCTCAAATCCAAGTTCATTTACAGAAATCAGTTACATTAGGAAAGTGATTAACGGCCGACTTGTGCTTGCTCTGATCCACTGCAGCGTTCACTAGGCTAATTTCTTGCTGCTTTTCTCTTATAAATGGAATATGTTCTGTGTCTGTGGCAACCTGTTTGGTCTTTAAATTATCCTTTCTTTTTGTTCTGATTTGACTGTGTAGGAGAGAAGAGAAAGAACACTGAACCTTATTCTCAGGAAGATTCAAAAAGGCCCAGAGTTGTAGGAGATATTCCTATTGAATTGATCAATGAAGTGATGTCAACGATTACTGATCCAGCTGCGATGCTGGGGCCAGAGGTGAGAAATGTAAACCTGGCAGTATTGATGGTTCACTTTTGTAACCATTACAACGCAAATAGGATAATATAAACTACTAGAATTTAAGGATCCATTATAATTATCATGCCTTGTTTCTCTTTACTTAAAATGAAGGAAAATATTTGATCTGTTTCTCAAATGAAAGGGATTGTTTGACAGAACAATAAATAGTCAAAAAAATCTTCTGTTATATAATATGTACCACTTACAAAGACATTTTGATACCGGTGGTAGCAAAGAAATGCTTCAGCTACTCAGATTGCTCACAGCTTGTTTTACAAGGTACTCTGCTACATGGCAGTTCTATAATACTTTGTCATTAATTGCAGATGTTTCATATTTTCTCTTGTTACTTCAAGACATGGGTGAAGTTGGTACAAATCTTGTAGCAGAATATTAGATTCAGATTTGAAACTTCTGCCAATCACAGCAGGGCCGATTTTTCTTTAGTGAATAGGTAGATATGCTGAGGCTTAAAACTGAAAGAACTTCTTTGCTTTTTCTCCTATAGCTTTTTCCTTAACTGAGGGGGGACATGGGAGACTGAATTGCATTCTACCCATTTTCTACATTAGCATAAAATCAGCAACTGTTCTATAGATACAAGCAATTGGTTTACATTGCACACATTTTTGGTTTGCATTGCCAGCTCTTCCTTCTCTTCACTCTCCTCCTGATTATGTTTTGCCAGTCTTTCATATTTGCCAAGTTTCAGCCAGAGGCTGCAGAAGATTTGGACTTTTACAAGGTTCTTACCCAAATTCTGTAATCTGATTGATGGATATGTTCATTGTGAATGTTGGGACAATCAGGACACAGGGCCTGGCACCGACTGGATGCTCAGCAGCCAAACTTTGCTCTGGAAAGCAAACAGTGCATGGAAGTCTTGTCGAGTGCAAAATAAGTTACTATGGACACCATTATAATTGGTGACAATCCTATTTCTGTAGCGTGTTAGTTCCAACTAACTATGCAAACAAGTATGTGGCTTTTTCCAGACAGCATTAGAAATATTTTAGTATCCAACACCTATCTTTAACCTTCTTTTCTTTTCTTTTTATCACAGTCTAAAGGATAGATGTTGAGAGTACCTCAGGCTTGATTACTATGAGTAACTGTGATGAGCTTTCATTACCTGTTCATTTAATTCACCATGAGAAAGCTAAAAATTTAAATACAAAATATAGCCACAATTTTAATAGGACCCACAAAAAGCATTTTTTCCAGTATTGCTAGAGTAGCAATTAACAGATACTATTTTCAGACTTCCACAGTAGATGCCAATGTAAAAGCAAAAACATTTCGGCATGGTAAGGTGTTATACAAGTAGAAGTTGCTAAACAAATTGGCTATATTAATTTCCACTCTATTCAGATATAGACACACAAGTGCCAGATTTTAGAAGCAAAATTAGAAGAAAATGAAATGTTGTTTTCAAATTCTTAAGATAGTTGTGTAATCATGGAAAGTAATAAAATCAAAACTCTGTCAGGCTTATTTGGCAGAGTCACTTTTTATTTAACACACACAGGCAGCTCTGTTTGTAAAAGGATGAATGGGAGACTTAGAACATTTCATGATTGTCCTGTTGATAGATGTGAAATTAAGACAATATCTCCTCAGACTCTCTCAAATGTATTTTTGTTCCCCTCTTGCATGACACAGACTAACTTTCTGTCAGCACATTCAGCCCGGGATGAAGCAGCAAGACTAGAGGAGCGCCGGGGAGTGATTGAATTTCATGTAGTTGGAAATTCCCTGAACCAGAAGCCAAACAAAAAGATTATGATGTGGCTAGTTGGCTTACAGAATGTGTTCTCCCATCAGTTACCCAGAATGCCAAAGGAGTACATTACACGTCTGGTCTTTGATCCGTTAGTATCTTCTTTCTGATGTATGAGAGTCTGTAATGTGCGATAGATAGACAGGAAAGGACCAATTTACAGGACAAAAAGGACAGAAGGCATGTCTGTTCTATGCTTGCTTTATTATTTCGAACAGAGATTGAGCCTGGCAAATATATCAGTTGCTACTTTCCAAATTTACTGACTATAGATATCATCAGAAGGTGTGAGAAATCTGGAAATAATCTTTATTTTTGCTGTCATAAAAGTTAAAGATTAATAGCACTCGTTATTGGCTAGTGTGGGGAATGGATGCAGTGCAAATTTTCCCAGACCTTGCAATAAAAATCGTGAACCTTGCCATAAACAGCTGGGAAGGGTTTACTGATGGCGGTCTTGTCCTTTTAACTGCTAGCACATGGTGTAAGTGCTGCTGAAATGGATATTTCTTCTGGTTTTTGCATGCTTTTGAGAATAGGTGCTTAGAAATACCTATAATAATTGACTGCCTGATGACCTATGCTGGAAATTGATCACTTAAGCTGTGTAGAATGCACACAGGAAATTAGGCATCTGGTAGTAAAGGCTAATAAAGCTTCAGGACATTCAGTCTCTTATTTAGCCAGGGTAAAGTCATGATAAGAAATGCAACATAACTGTATAACTTATAGTGACAAAGGCAAGAAAACTCTTTGAGGCTTTTTATAGTAGATGCAGAACATGATGTCAGTTAAATCAGCAACTGTTCTATAGATACAAGCAATTGGTTTAACGAAGACATTTATAATTGCTTTTGGAAAGCAAAGAATAAATTTCTGAGGGAAAGATGGCACCTATGCTGTGCCCATGAACTAAGGCTGTCATTATTTTATGCATTCAGAAAACACAAGACCCTTGCATTAATAAAAGATGGTCGTGTGATTGGTGGTATCTGTTTCCGGATGTTCCCATCTCAAGGATTTACAGAGATTGTTTTCTGTGCTGTGACTTCTAATGAACAAGTCAAGGTAAAGAGAATGTTAGAAGTGAATTTATTGTACAGTTGATTAAGTCTATTTGAGTTCTGCGGGGCCAGAACTCACTAATGGATCATAGTCATAATCACCGCCTTCTCACTTCCCTTTCCTGTTCAGGAATACTTGGCGATATATTTAACACACAAAGCAATTCAACTGCCTAACAATGTTATATATCTGAGGGCCACCTCCTTCAGAATAATTTAAAACATCTTCCAGCAACACACTAATCTGTTGGCTACCATTACTGGGCTCTTTACTCTGTAGTCTTCACTGACTGGCCTTATATCAGCTTATTTTAACATTTGTAGTTGAATGAAAATGGGCATTCTGCTTGTGACGCAGTAATGCTATGGACCACAGCCTTAAATCACTTCAATTAACAATACAATTTTTAAAAGTGGGCATATTCTTGCATCTGGCTATATAACTCTACTAGTGTGTTCTTGAAGGGTATTTAAATGTTAGGCCGTGTCTACACTATGGGCATTATAGAGGCTGTAACTATGCTGCTGTGGCACCCATAGCGTAGATGCGACAGAAGGGGAGTTTCCATTGCCATAGAAACTCCACCTCCTCAAACGACAGTAGCTAGATTGATTGAAGCATTCTTCTATCGACCTAGCTATGTTTGTACCAGGGGTTAGGTCAACACAGCTATGGAGCTCAGGAGTGATTTTTGATGCCCCCAAGCGCCGCAGTTATATTGACTTAAAATGCCTGAAGAATGAACCCTCTCTGCTTAAAGAATGAAGAATGTAAAAGTGCAGAACCAGATTTCCTTTTAACAGAGGATTTCAGGTGAATCAAAATTATGGCTGTTTGATTTCAACCTCTTGCCTTTAGATAGTTCTGTAGCTGTACATTCAGTTAACTCTGCTTATAGATGAGAATGAAACTAATTTGGAGTTCACATCACAGAGTTGGCAGAAGTAATGTGCTACATTCAGGCTCTTGGAAACAAAGAGCCAGGGTGGAGGAATAGCAGAGTGGGAGCTGAATGCCTTTACAGCCCTAAGTATCTTCCCTCAGTCTCGGATTCACTAAACTCCAGATTTAGAGAGAGAGATTCACTCACTCTCTTAGCTGGCGGTCTGTCACAAGGGCATTCATCCAGCATTTCAGCAGATATGAACAATAAAATATAACAGTCCAAACATATATTTCTAAGACTAAATAATTAGAAAAATGTGTGTTCACTATGTAATGGCTTTCGCTGTTTTAGTGCAAAGTTGTGCTGACACACTTTGTGTAACAGTTCTGCTGGGGTATCCTTTCAAAAAACAACCAACCAAATAAAACTAACAAAGGCCAACTGTCAAAAGTAGCTGCTTAAATAATACATGCATGAGCACTTTGGTGCACAATTATCAATTTTACACTCCTGGCTGCCTGTTAACATACATATACATTTGAGATAACTACATCTGAAAACTGGGCTTCCCATGTTCCTTTCTGCCAGCAGCTCACTCAGAAAATGTTTACAAATGGATCTTAGGAAGTGCTTTTCAGCAAGAAGAGGCTATCTTTATGAACTCTTCAGATAGCTAGACTAAGTAAAATGGAGGACATTTTTTTTTTAATTTAGCTTTTGAAAGTTGAAACAGTTTTGAAGTAGCATGTGACATCTATGTACAAAATGTGTATTGTAGCTTGCATGTCTTAATTTCTCTGTATGAATATTCAGCTGCAGAAGTTTTTGTGAGAATGAATAAAATTTGAATAAATGAAGAAATAAATGTATATAAAATAAGATAGGTAAATTAAAAATCATCTCTAGGACAAAATGTCCCAGGTATATGTAATTGCCAGTGTCATTATCAGAATTACTTTAAAAAAATTCCTTAAAGCCTCAGATGTGACTTTGGGTTGGCTGTCAGACAAAATAATTTAGAACTCTTGCAGTGGGTCACTAAACTTGTGACCAGAGAATCATGGGCACTGAAAATGTCACAGTGTATGTCTATACTGCATTTAAAAATCCATGGCTGGCCCATGCCAGCTGGCTTGAGTGAAAGGGCTGTTTAATTGTGGTGTAGATGTTCGGGCTCAGGGTTCAGCCTGGGCTCTAGGACCCCGCAAGGTGAGAGGGTCCCAGAGCTTGGGCTGCAGACAGAGTCTGAATGTCTGCACAGTGGTTAAACAACCCCTTAGCCTGAGCCTTGCAAGCTGGAGTCAGCTGGCATGGGCCAGCTGTGGGTGTCTAATTTCAGTGTAGACATATCCATAGTCTCTAACTTACTGTTTGGATTGCTCTGCTACAGAGAAATAAGCTTGACTAGCACTTACATCTCTAGTTTTTAGGTAAAAATGAGTTTTCATTACATTTTTATCATGGTTTCTCCTATTTAAAAACCTTTGTGAATTTAGAATTTGAACACTGAAAATCCCTTTATGGTGAGCACATTGGAGAATTCTAAAGAACTTCTGGGACCCCTCAACAGTCCGTCAGTTATCAAATCATGTATTTGATACCTGGCGTATTCTTGGAAGGGTGAAACAAGTATCTTAGTAGCTTACTTAAATTTCAGAAATATGCAATTTAGGACATAATCTGGGGTTATAATTTTAAATGTGAAGTCTGTAAAAGGGCCCCAAACTTTTAAAGGGTAGCCACTGAGAATAAGTTGATGCACAGGTATTATACCCCATAGTGACAGGCTTTTCAAGCATGTGTCATTATTAAGTATTCTGTATTCAATTTCCAGTATTTATTTATTCATGATATAATTTTGTTGCCATTTTTCAGAGGCAATTAAAGATAGTGAATCATAAGAAATGTTGTACTTTCCATTTTGTAATGTATTGCTCTATCTTGTGTCAAAGCATAAGAAGTCTCCCAATCTTCCAATGAAATAACGAGACCCCAGATATGTTTCCCAGACATTTTTTAAAAGACTCCATTTTTTTAATCCATTGCCTCAATAATTGCAACATAAGCAGGAATGATTAATTCAATTACATGGTGTTCAGTTAGCATAAAATACTCTCTCATTAGTGGGTTTAGTATGTATCAGTTCCTTTTCATCACAAGAGAAAAATAATAGGACATTTTGGAAATGTAAATGAGCATATTTATTTTCTGTAGGATTATTCACTTTTAGCTACATTATTGCATAATTCTCTTCTATTTCTGAATGAGACTGGGAATTGTTTTATTTGGAGTCAGGGGACATCTTTCTTCATTAATTATTAATTTATATTGTGGTAGTGCCTAGAGACCCCAATCAGAGATCAGGCCTCCTCTGGGCCAGGTGCTTTGCACATATAATAAAAAGATGGCACCTGCCCCAAAGAGCCTACAATCTTAGCTCGTGATGAAAAACAACAGGTGGGTAAGAGGACAAGGTAACAATGAAACAATCATGATTACCGTAATAAACAGCATTCTTAGTCCATCAACTGCCTAGCCATTACGAAGTGTTTTGAAAGTGACATGACCAAAGTAAGTCTTAAGGAAGAATCTATTTCTCAGATACATACATCATTGTAGCATCCGAACACCTTTAGCTTTGTTAGTCTCCAAGGTTGTGACTCTGTATACTTGATATTTAACTTAAATACAATATATATAGATATATTCACCTTGAATTACAACTACCTGAAAAAATTGCCTCTAGATCAACACTCTACTCCCCAAGAGAGTTGAAGTTGTTTCTTTTAGATCAAAAGTGAATCAATAACTAGAAGCTATTCTGTGTCCTCCATTGGGTCCCATATGTGATCTTCCAAGTATTTTAAATAGTTCAGTCTTTGCTAATCCTCGCTAAAATTACGAACCTTGAGTACAGCTCTGGAGAAATACTTCCTTCAAAGAACAGCCCTCCCTCCATAGCTTCTAGTACATGTAACACCAAAAAGGTTTTCCTCATGAGATGAATTTCCTTAACTATTTCCACATAGGGTTATGGAACTCACCTAATGAATCATCTGAAAGAGTATCACATCAAACATAACATTCTCAACTTCCTCACGTATGCAGACGAATATGCAATTGGCTACTTCAAGAAACAAGTAAGTCAGCCCAAGAAAAATCTCCAGCCAGTGTAAGACATTGAAATGTAGAAACACTACGGCCGTGTCTACAGTTACAGCTGTGCTGCTGTAAGCTTGTAAGAGGATTTGGGTAGCTGTGTTATGCTGATGGCAGAGAGCTCTCCCACTGACATCATAAAACCAGCTCAACAAGTGGTGGCAGCTGTGTTGGCGGGAGAGCTTCTCCTGCCAACATAACCCTGTGCACACAAGCACTTATGCCGGCAAAACTTGTGGCACTCTAGAGTGGTTTTTTTGCATCCCCTGAGTAACAAACATTTTGCCAACATAAGTGCTAGTATAGGGATGGCCTAAGTAAAATGTATTAGCAGCTGTGTAAAATGTGTAGTGTCTTTTTATTTTAATGTATAAAATATGTTCTGTGTTAGCCAAAGTTTTAAGGTACTATCTTTATAGAACAGTGTATTTTGAAGGAAAAATTTGAATATATTTGCAGATTACATAATACTCTCAATTAAGTGTTAACCAAGTTCACTGTGACTTTTTTAAAGATAAATTCAGACTTTCTGATTTCCTGATTGTATGTTAAAAAGCTGTTACCAGTTCTATGCTCTTAATAAACCACTATTTTTAGAAGGAGTTTGAGGTAGAACGGATGTATGTGGGAATACAGTATTCTTACCACATTGAACAGAAATAGATTTAGCGCCGTACCTTGTATCTCTTTTGTGCTCACAAATCATACTGAAATCAGTGAGTTAAGCCAGCAGAAAATTTTAGTCTAGTGTATGGTGACTTTGTGTTTTAATTTTACTTTGATCCTTCTTTAAAATAGATACTAAATAAGAAGTCAGTTCAGCGCTGAAGCATCAGTCTTGTTTTGGGTCTGCTACCATGGACCCATACACACAGTTCTGTTAACGTCAGTGTGAATCCATGTGCGTGTGGGGTCTGTGATAACAGATTCAAATGCAGAATCGGGGCCCTATATTGGTAAATTTAAACAAAAACAAAATAAGTCAGATTCCGCTAGTCTAAGAAAATCCATAAGGAAGTGGCCAAAGGGGAGGAAAACTTACCCCTCGTTGTTTCATCTGAGAATTGTGGGGGTTACCCACCTATAGTATGTGTGGGTGTGGGTGGTGTTCTGTCCTCAGTACTTGCAGATTTTATGAGATCTGTATGCTGTAATCTCTGGAACTTTCTTTGGTTTTATATTTTGTTTTTTTTTGCACTTGATTTTTAAGGGCGGGGAAAGGGGTTAGCTGATTAGTTTTTGTTCTTTTGGGGCCCAATGCAGCAGCCTTACTTAGGGAAAACTTTCATTGACTTCAGCAGAAGCCTTGCCTGACCAGTGACTGCAGGATTGAGACCCTTTAATGTAATGCTGAAATAGAGCTGAAAGTTGCCTTCATACTCATCTATAAACATCTTATTTTGAATAAAAAACTGTGTCTCCCTGTCTCCCCCACAACATAACTGGTTACATTTTGGAGTTTAGTTTCTACTCCTGATATGGGCCGTGATCCTGCACATGAGTAACTGACTACTTGTGTGTAAAGCTACTTATCTTCTAACTAGGGCCATAGTCTGTAGCTCTTTCTTTATATTTTCGACAGTGTAATGAATCTGATTGTAATTCATAATTGGTTTTTCAAGTAATGTGAATGTAAAAAGAAAATTGCATTGTATCAATTTGAGTTTATCATTTCTTAGGGTTTCTCCAAAGATATTAAAGTACCAAAAGCAAAATATGTTGGCTATATCAAGGATTATGAAGGAGCCACTCTAATGGGATGTGAATTAAATCCAAGGATTCCCTACACTGAATTTTCTGTCATCATTAAAAAACAAAAAGAGGTAAATAATGGAATAAGATATTGTTTAATATTAACAGCAGCAAATATTAACTAACAGACGTATTGGAGCATGAGCTTTCGTGGGTGAATACTCACTTCGTCGAATGCACGCATGCATCCCGACTAACATGACTACCCCTCTGATACTTTAATATTAAACATAGTGTTAAAAAACCCTACACATTTAAAATGGCTTATATAAATATTTCTAGAAAACTTTAGTCAGCACTCAGACATCTATCCCCTTTCATGCCCATATCTGGTATTCAAAATATCACACAAGCCATTTTTTAAATTAATTAAAACCTATGTTTTATTCTGGCCTTAAAATTATCATAAATTTACCATCTCTCAGGCATAAATTCTCCTTTCTTACAGTTAACATTGAAAAAATTATTGATATATTACTGATGTCACAAAATGAAATTACTCATTTTGGATGAGCAGGTGTGTGAAATGTTGTAAGGTTGCTTTAATTATTTTTCAAGTGTTTTACATAATCATTATTGCAGCATTCATTAATGGTAACTTTAAGTGGAAAGTTCTTACTTATATCCTTTAACTAGTTCACAATTTTTTCACACAAATATCCTGGTCCAGCAAAACATTTTAGCATTGAAGTGACAGTTAAGCACTTGCTTAAATGTTTTTCTGAAATGTGGTCCAGCTAGGTAGCCAATGAAATAGAAATGTTCACAAATACATTTATTTAAAAAGCACAAGACTACTGGATCCTTCTGTGATGGAGTCAGATCTTGTGATTTCAATTTTATTTTGTAAAATAACCTTTGTGTCAAGTAGCCATTTCCTTTTAACAGGAGAACATCCTGACTGAACAACAGCCTGCTCTGTTTGACAGAAGCTGTTTCCCATATTAGCCTTCCAAGTTCCAGTTGCTATTAATTGCATTACCTCAAAGGCAGAATTTATTTTAAAAGCTGAATGGAAGATGCAGTCTGTTCTTAGAGAACAGAGAGTCAAAACAACTGATTCTGGCCCTAATTTTTTTAAAAATCTCTCTTGATGCCTGTGTGTGTTAAATCTCACACACATTCTGTCTCACTTCCTTTTACTTTCTACAGTTGATGCCAAGTAAAACAACTTTTTGTAAAAAAAATCAGTCTTTCTGAGCACATTGGTTTCTAAATGATGTCTGAGAACCTAAAGTTGGCTAAAGCTGCAGGTGTACTTAATAGCTAATTTGGGGATTCTTCAAGTGCTAAAGCTTGTAATATATCTATAATGGATCAAAATGAATGGAAATTTAAGATCTAAATCATGAAAACATAGTTTTTTCCTTACCATTGTTTCTTCCTTTATGTGTGTATTTAAGTATAAGGAAAGATAATGTGAATAACTATAGTCATCCCATCTGATTGTGGTAGTATATTTCGTGACACTGAACTACCTGTATCTGTTCAGATTTCTCTCATGTTTTGCCCTTCTGAGCAAAAAGTTCTTCTGCGCAGTAGCTAACTTTCAGAATCTCAGGGCAGCTTGAATTTGACATATATTGCAAAACACATTTTTGAGCTAATCAGGCAGCCGGATGAAGTTTCTGATTTCTTCTCAATTTAAGTGTCTGTAGGCTATATGCTTTTTTTTTCTGCCTTCAGAAAATTGAGCCCAAGGATGAAATTTTCAAAAGCTCCTAAATACCATTTTCAAAAGTGACCTCATCTGCACACAGATTTTGTACTGATTTCTGATAGAGGTGTGATCTTTCCCCTCCCAGAGTAGTTATGCTTGAACATCTCTGGTGTGGGTGCAGTTACAATGGTATAAAGATGCCTTATACCAGAATAGCTTATTCCCCTTCCTACATGGGAATAAACTATTCCGGTATAAGCACCTTCATACTGGTATAATTGTAGCCATACTACAGGAGTTGTACTACTTTATCTATACCAGTATTGTTAAAGCATACAACTTTTGTGTGTAGACAAGCCGTTAATCACCCTTAAGCCTATTTTCAAAGGTGACTTAGACACTTGCATCATTTAAGTTCTTTTGATAATTTTACCCCAGGTCTGATTGCTTAGTTGTTTTGTGTGTTTTTCGCTACTCACCTTTGTTTAAAATGTTTCAAAGGAAGTTGAAGTGTCTTAGTTTGAAATGCTCCATATCCAGATTTTTCTAGTTCTATCAGCTTGTACAGAATTTAAGCTTCCATTTAAAGAATTGGGTTGTACTCCTGTGGCTGCAAAGAAGAAGGTTCTGAATGTGAACCAACACACTGCTGTCTGGTGCAGTCTGTAAATAAACGAAAAACAATAGTTCTGGGAGGTATGAAAAATCCCAAATCACCTTGATGACTTGTTGTCTTTGAAGTCCAATTAACATGACTTAAATGTCAACATTAACTATTCCACCATTCATTTCTTCTGTAACATCCAGTAATTCTGGGATTGTGGGTGGAGTGTGAGGATATCACCACTTCCTTCTAACTTGGCTTTTGCAACATGCTGGTGGTCTAAGCCTCTGGTGTAGCCCGTACTGTAGTTCGTTCTGTGCCATTTTATCAGGTGTGTCAAAAATCTGAATTTTTTTGAGAGAAAAGTAGTGAAGGATGAGTCTTTAGAAATTCCGGGGGAAGGGAGGGTGGTGCTGGTTGTTTTGTTTTTGAAGAAAATTCTCTCACCCCATTATTAAAGGAAAACTATTGTAATGCAGAAGATATTGTGATTTCCAACTAGTTAAAAAGATAAGTAAATAACCAATATTAAGTGTCCTAAATGTATAAAAGAACAATTAAACAGGAAGCAGTCATATTGACAATGACATGTTTGAGAGAGAAAGCGTGGCTAAGCATTTTAATGTACATCAAGAGCAGAAAACCACATTACTTAGAACTGAGGTAACCAAAGGGAAAAAAATAGAATAGAATAGAATTTATCTTCCGATTGGGGCAGTTTCCTGACTTTTTATGCATTCAGATTTTGAACTGAATTTGTATCTCAATCTATGGCTATGTCTACACTACCCGCCGTATCGGTGGGTTACAATCAATTGCTCGGGGATCGATATATTGTGTCTCATCTAGATGCGATATATCGATCCCCGAGCATGCTTATATCGATTCCGGAACTCCATCAACCCCAGCGGAGTTCCAGAATCGACAAGGGGAGCTGCGGACATCGATCCCGCGCGGTGAGGACGGGTGAGTAATCTGATCTTAGATATTCGACTTCAGCTACGTTATTCACGTAGCTGAAGTTGCATATCTAAGATCGATTTTTCCCCGTAGTGTAGACCAGCCCTATATAATCAATCTGGACTTCCTTGGGGGGGGAGGGGGAAACATGAATAAAATAGCAGCTCTCATTAACACTAACCTTCCACAGTCTGAGATTTTGAAATGGAACAGGTTTTTCTAAAATCTGGAGTATAAATAATATTCTTATTTTGTAAAACATTTGTTGACGGATTCAATCCTGCCTTCTTTATTCACTCAAAATGCTCACTGATTTCAATGGGACTCTGTGAGATCAGGATCCTGTTATGTTTCTCACTGCCACAGTTTTCTTTAATGTCCTACCACTTTGCCTTTGAGCCAGTCAACTACTTTCCTTGACTTTCAAAACTAAAACTGTCTCCCCCACCTTCTCTGCAATATTATTACAGATCATTAAAAAGCTGATCGAAAGGAAACAAGCGCAGATTCGAAAAGTCTATCCTGGCCTTTCCTGCTTCAAAGATGGAGTACGACAGATTCCTATAGAAAGCATTCCTGGAATTAGTATGTACCAACCTCCCTTTATTAATGCGGAGCTACATCAAAACAGCCAAGGCCCAAGATTAGAGGAATTTGAGTTTTTCAAGTATTGTCTTTTTAATAGGATTCAATTATCTAGGTTTGTTAATCTGATATAAGACAGGCTGGATCTGTTTCTAGTACCATTATTCACTTCTGGCTTAGAGACTTCCCTAAGGTATTCTAGTGTAGTGCTTCTCTACATACATTTATGTAATTCTGCCTCCTTTGTTTTGCTTCACAGTGCAGATGGCATTTTCCCTCTTGAATCCATCTTACGTCTACAATCCTAGACCGTAGTACAGTTCTGTGTTAAATAGATACTTATTTGAATCAGGGCACAACAAAGCTACAACCAATTATTTTTTCAGTTGTCTGTGTAATATATTTTATGTCCATAGGAAATTATTGTGTTGAATCATTTTTACATCTATTTTCTTTACATAGAAGAGGCTGGATGTAATGATAAAAGATGGTAAAGAATTTTTAAAAAGCAGTGCATTCCTTGTAGAGCATGTTGCAGTATACTTGAGTGTGGTATATAGGAAATTAAATGGGGTGGGAGCTAAAGTGTTGTAGTTTTATTAGGTTTAGTCTTTAGAAAGCTTTTTATTGAGGGAGTACTATAATTTTATTAACTTTTTTGCTTCATATTAACTTTCAACCTGAAGTAGTTCTTATATAATATTTATTTTTCTTGGTGTGCAGGAGAGACTGGCTGGAAACCAAGTGGAAAAGAGAGAGGGTGAGTACTGCTTGGACAAAGGGAATCCTTTGAGAACAAATGTCTCTAAACTGAGTAACTTTGAGATATTTCTTTCCCTCTATCACAGAACTGAGATAAGGAATCTACTGTAGAATAGCTCTTGGGTCTTATTTTTCCATTAATGATAAAATGTTTTAAATTTGTGTAAATATGTAAGGTGTGGCATTGTAGAAAATGAATATGAGATAAAGCTTATCTTCTTTGTTAATATTTTCTTTCAAGTAAAGAACCCAAAGATCCAGATCAGCTTTACAGCACATTAAAAACCATCCTGCAGCAGGTGAAGGTGGGTATTAGTTTTAGTTTACCTACTTTAAAGATTTTGAAATGATTTCCAATATGGAGTTTCCATTTTAGATACCTTACTTTTTTCTTTACCAAAGAGCCATCAAAGCGCTTGGCCCTTCATGGAACCTGTGAAGAGAACAGAAGCTCCTGGATATTATGAAGTTATAAGGTTTCCTATGGGTAATGCCATTAACATTTTTAAAGTATAAACTTAAAGATCTCTCTAGCTGGAGACACGTGAGACAAGTACAATCATCAAGATTTATTGTTACAAACATTTTCTAATGTATAGCTTGCAGTGTGATAGCTTGCAACTCAGCAGTGGCAAAAATATATTCTATCAGTTGAAATGTATGAATAGCTTGTAACCTCAGTGAAGCATCTATATTATATACTCCTGTAAGAAAACACAAAATATTACAGTACCTGAGAGGATCCCAGCAACCTCTTAACCGGGTCTATCCCAGCACCTTTTAGCTGACTGTATGAGCTAAGAAACTTGTGAAGATATGATCTCACATGAAGGGTAATTTGCCATTGCATATTTTGTTGTATATTTCTATCTAACTTGTTAAAAAAAAGCCCAAGACAAAATTTCCAGACTCACCTAAGTGACTCAGAAGGCTAGGTCCTTTTGTCTGGCTGTGCTGAAAGAAAGACAGGAGGCAATGGGTGTGGTTCCATTAGGCCAAAACTTTGAAATATCTGGGAGTACCCGCAGTAAATTGTACAGTGCACTCATTCTTTCCTTAGTCGCTTCCACATAATACCCAGTCTGGTCCCAGGCATCATGCTGCTGGGACCTCTCCACACTCCCCTCACCTGAGGTGAAAGGGAGTTATGAGAAGAGGGAGGTCAAGACATGCAAGACAAAGGAGCCTCAAACCCCCTTCCTCAGCTCCTTTAAGGGATGCTTTCCTTCAAACCCTTTTCTAGTCCATTTTGTCCAGTAACTGTGTCCCTTCCATACTGATTACCTGCACTGGACATCTGCTGCAAGTTTTATGTACCAGATTGCAACATTATAACCTACCTCCTGTGCCCTATTGGGTCCCAGACCTGCTGTGAGGAAGGCAAAAAAACCCAACTCACCATAAAAGAGGGTTTCTCTGCGACTGGCTGAATATAAATATCCCCCTCCTCCCCCGCCCTGCACTTTCTGGTCAGCAGGAAGGGCAACAGTGATGGTCTCTTGACCTGGCCCCAACTATGTCCTGCCCTCCTGTCCGCCCCTCCTCCTCACTCATTTAACTTGTAATTTAAATCAAGTGCTTGTTTCAGTTTAAGCTCAGCACACGTGCTAATTATCATAACCAGTCTTACAAAAATTTTTATTTTAAGATCTTGAAAATCAGTGTGTGCATTTGTTGTGGCCCAGCTATCGTTCATGCTTGTATTGCAACACAACTGTTAATGAGAAAAAAATTGAATTTTTACTCTGCCTTTGACTACTATGCTATAAATCATAGATAGTGATTCCATCCTGTTCTAAACAAATGCTTATTTGCTTTGTGGCACCACAGAACTAAAACTGAATCAAAACCTGCATTCATTGCCTTACAAATCATTCCTCCCTCTCTTACTGCTTCCAGTCATGGCATTTTCTCTTGTGATCGGAGAACAGAACACAACTTCATTGAGACCACTGTTGGTATCTCTGTGAATCAGCCCTCTAATCAGCCCTCTGTTCGGCTACACCGAAAGGATAGGAAACACTGGATGTGGTTTAATTTAGGCTGCAACTTTATTATTAAGTGGCTAGGTGCACCCAGCAGATGAAAGTGTACAGTGCAGGTAACTCTGTGACCATTTCAATATCTACATAGGCTGGGGGGGAGGGCTTCCGTCAGACCCCCCACCTTTCATCCTGGTCCCCAGCCAACTGACTGCTCGGTCCTTACCATCCTCCCACCTCGAATGAGGGTTAAAGTGGGCTATAAGGGGTGGGGATGTTGGCTCCCTGCCATGCCAATCATTGGCTCCTTCCCTTCTGCTCCACCTCCATTTCCGCTCCTTTAACAAATACATTGGCCTGCTAAACCCAGAGTTGTGAGTTCAATCCTTGAGGGGGCCATTTAGGGATTTGGGGATTGGTCCTGCTTTGAGCAGGGGGGTGGACTAGATGATCTCCTGAGGTCCCTTCCAACCCTAATAATCTATGATTCTATGATTCTAAATACTGCCTTCAAATCCTTTAGCAAACCATAGATCTGATCACTGTATTCCCTCCCTGCAGAGTATGGCCCTGGACATTCGTCCCAGGTTTACAGAATGAGTTGCGACATCACAGCCTAACTCCTGTTCTATGCTTGCTTCAACTAAGCCTCCCCTCCCCCAAAAAATGTGCTGTGGGGAAAGTGAACCCCCCCACCACTCTGTCTTGGCCAATCTGGAGGTGAGGAAAAAATTCTTTCCCAGCCCTCCCCTCCCTGCCCACAATCGATCCTAACCAAACTTGGTATTTCACCACTTTTGTGGCTGGGAGGGTGGGTGCTGCTCTGCCTGGTCCAGATAAAAGAGAGCTTTTCCTGCTTGGCTTGCATCTATGTACTCCTCCTCTTCTGGTCACCTGCGGTGGATGAGTCAGCGTGCTCAGGCTAATCTGCTCTGAATCTGCAGCAGCGTCCATGCCTCTGCTCTTAAAAAGGTATAGTGCTTCCCCCAGAAAGCCAGACAATGCCCCTGCCACCACATGCTTAAGGTGTGGTGTGGTCATTCTAAAGAGTAGAGATGGCAATACCTAGCTTTTCTGTGGAGTCCTCGATTAGTTACTAGGAGCATACCCACCAATCTGCCTTAATGATTATTGTATGGAACTAATCCTTGCCATATAGGAAGTATATGTATTTGAATAAAATAATAATCACCTTCCAGTATCCTCTTAAAGCAAAGGTATTTCATTTTCTCTTCTCTACCAGTGAAGAAAATGAATGCCATATGGCTGAATATTAAGAACCTGCTTTGTGCACAGAGTTTAGGCTACCGTTTCCTCAGAACAGTTTTATGATTATAAAGAACACTTACTGCCTGGATTGGCAAGCCCAAAATATAAATATTATCCTTCATTTTTTAAAATGTTCGATGCTGTGGCTAAAATAAACAAACAATCTCTGTCAGCCTTCATTTTAAGGTGAAGATAAATTTATCTTCTCAACTAGATCATCCAACACCAAACAACCGAAAGCTCAGAGTTTTTGATTTGTGAGCCTGCACGTTGTAGTGTCCTCCTCCTGACTGCCAATATACTGACACTTAAAAAAAAATCATGTGATCGAACATATCAACAATGATAAAAGATAAACTGCCCTCAGCTTTGTGTTCTTCTTGTGTGGGATGAATGTGTTTTGCCAGGTTTCTCCATCCTTGCATTATCAAACATAAAACACCCATAATAATGTTCTATTTTTAAAAAGTTCCTGTGCAGCCTAAATTGCAACACATTTTATGAGTGTATAGCCATAGGTTTTCTGACTACATCCAAAGGCAGATTTTCTCTGAAAGTAGTCCCAAAGATAGCTAACTAGCCCGGATTTATCTGGTTTCCACTGATATTCCGAGTGCTTTTGCAGCTACTTATTTTTCTAAACTTTATCATGTCTAAATGGTGCCACCGTAGTTCATGTGATTTTTTTTTTTTTCCTGTTCACCTGTGGTAGTCCAGGGTGCATGATTAAATGGAAGACACCTCTAGTTTTCCTGGTCATAGCTAGGCTTTGATGATAACTTCCCTGTCAGATGAATGGGAAGAATCTACACAACTGTTGGAGCTAGATTATGCTGTTTGATTCCATAAGACAAGAACGTTATGGTTAAACTGGTACAACCTGTTAATCTTTTTCTGTATGCATCCTTTGTAGAATTAATACCATTTATGTTTTTCCCCAAATCAGTCTGAATCCTAAAGGTACAAATCATCCCCATGTGAACTGAGCATAAAATTAGCTTGAGGCCTACATTTCATAGTGCTGTGGCCGGGCCTGTGCACACAAGTTGCGCTGATTCAGCTAAATCAGTTTAGACAGATTTAGCTACATCAGTGCAAGGCCATGTGTTAGATCCTCTTAAATTGGCTTAAGAGTGTCATATGTAGTCTTAGGCCAGGTCCACACAAAAAAGTTAAGTCGACCTAACTACGTCACTCGGGTGTGAAAAATACACACCCCTGAGCAATGTAGTTAAGCCAACCTAACTCTCAGTGTAGACAGCGCTAGATCAACTGAAGTATTCTTTCGTTCACCCAGCTGCCACCTCTTGGGAAGGTGGATTAACAACAGTGACAGGAGAACCCCACTGTTTGCTGATGTGAGTGGCTACACAGCACTTTCGCAGCTGTGCTTCTGTAATGGTTTAAGTATAGACATAACCTAAGCTAAAGTCAGCAAGCAATCAACTTTAGCTAAATCGATAGAGGGTACTCTTAATCTGATTTAAGAGTGCCCTCAGAAGGGGATTACATTAATCTAACTAAATCAGTTTCTAAACACATTTACTGATAAATCAATTCAACTTTTGTCTGACAAGGTCTGAGTCTCCAGGGTGGGAAGGGCTTGACTTATATGCAGTTGGCGTATAATACACGATGCCTAGTTTTTGTGAACTCAAGGTTCCGTGCTGCCAATATTCCATTAAGAAACATGGTGTTCCCTTCATTTCTCCAAAGACGTACCTCATTCAAGGCCCAGAAAAGAGCCCTAACACTGCTCCAAACTCCTGTGGTAGTAACACGTTGCTTTCATGCTTCAATTCCCTTCCCACCCTCACTTACCCATTTACATGCTGAAATGTCCTCAGTTTGGTATAACAAACATAGTGGCATACCTTTGTGTCACATTTTTGCATATTCCCACTTATTGTGCACAGTATCTGCTTGGAAATTTGGGGTCACTGGTAGAATTGACTTGCATAAAATGTTTTATTACTTTTGACAGTGGCTTTGGCTTCTGGAATGAATGACTTACACATTCTAGTGGCTGTTTTTTCTTTCGCTACATTTGGCACTAAGAAAGTGGTTTTTCCTTATGTGAGTTTCTTTCCAGTAGTAGAAAGCTGAGGTCTGACATCATCCTACTGGTATTTTCCCCACTAGCAATAACATTCATGGTCTTCCTTCACAAACTAGATTTAAGGGCCTTTGGGGATCTAGCTGGAACTTTAAAATGCTATGCAGCTCTGTTTTGACATAGGCAGAACTGTGGCAAAATAGCAATTTGACAGAAATTTGAAAGGTACACCTAATTTGTGTAGGGGTGTGTGTCTGCGTATTGTTCACACATGTCTGCATTAATTTTTTCTACGATCTAAATACATGTTTGTGCCATTGATTTAATATTGCATTTTGTAAAAATTAAAATAGAGATTCAGCAGAGATTCTTTTGCAGCCAGGAAGTCTGTGTCAGGAATTTTTATTCCTCTCTCTCTCTTTTCTCCTTGATTTGTATGTTTTAATTAGGTGGCTATGTCATTATATTCAACTAAATAAAACATACAGAACAAGGAGTTTACAAATCAAGTTTAGTAACATTTTGAAATTTCTCCCTAAACCGATGTGCGCGTTAGTTATTTGTGGATTGCTCCAGAAAGAGAGAGACATGAAATAGCTCAGTGGTTGCTTTGTGTTTGTTACATGCAGACTGTACAAATGCTGTTATACCTAACTGGGAGGAAAAAACTCTGAGGAATTGGGATGAAAATGTTGACTGTATACTCAGATAAAGAACCAGAGTTTTAATGACTTCACCCATTTTTAATATATGGAAGATGTTAATTAATTAATGATTTTTGATCATTTACTCATGTAATGAAGAAAACAATGGTAAAAACGGAGACGAAAGTGTTGCTGGATTACCGTCAGAGAGACAAATAGTTTACTTACCTGTATGGTTGATTTACATCCTGCTAAAGTCAGTAGGAGCTTGCCTGTGTGAGAACTGAGTCAGGATCTCAAGAATTGGCCCCCAAAATGAGCACAGGACAGAAAGCCCACAGTTAGGTGCTAGATAAAGGCAGAGGGTTCCAGGTTGTTGGAGGTACAAAATGACAGGAAGTGGATAAGCCTTTGCCTGTATAGTAGCTGTTACTGAGCTTTTTGCCTCATAGCTATTCATAGATGGAAGCATGAGTGTCTGTTAGCTGTTTCTTTTGTAGAATGCGGTGCAACAAGACTAGCAAATGGCAGAATTATGCAGCTAAGATTTCCAGGCTATTTGTGGGTACTCAGCGTACCTGTTCTTCTTTTCTGAAGAATTTCATGTTAATCATAATTTATGTAGGGCTTGTCTCTTGTTTGGGGAGTCACCTTTTTTGCAGATCAATGGCAGAAGGATGGGTGAAAAAAGCTCATAGAATCAGACCCTGCAGAAATAAAGATATTATCACTCCACTGTAACGGAGTCACGAAGGTCATTTTTGGAGCTGTGCATTATTCTTTAGGGATCTCATGGCTTTACAGTGAGTGTGCCAGCATCTCCTCTGCGAGCAGTGGATTATGTGTTGTCCTTGGCAATGAATAAGATTTTTCTGGTGCACTGATTAGATATTTTATTAAAATATTTTTTTTCTTTCATGTTTCTAGAGCCTGGACTCCAGCACTGCTATGATATAGCTTGAACTGGAAAAGCATTCTGGCTATCTGGTTATGCCAGTGCGCATAGAAAGCATGTCACTACCTCAGAATTTTTATATCCAGTCAGGGGCGGCTCCAGGCCCCAGCACTCCAAGTGCGTGCTTGGGGCGGCATGCCACGAGGGGCGCTCTGCCGGTCGCTGGGAGGGTGGCAGGTGGCTTCGGTGGACCTCCCGCGAAGCCACGGGACCGGCAGACCGTGGGACCAGCGGACCCTCCGCAGGCATGCCTGCTGGAGGTCCACCGAAGCCGCGGGACCGGTGACCGGCAGAGCGCCCCCTGCAGCATGCTGCCGTGCTTGGGGTGGTGAAATGTCTAGAGCTGCCCCTGTATCCAGTACTAGCACCTCCAAAATAGAAACAAGGTTTTAACAAGACCTACTGTAGACCTATGGATTGTAAGATCTGGATGTGTGTTGAGTTCATTGATGTGTTTTGTGAGCAAAAATAGTGGAGGACTTTCGTCACTTTGTTTCAAAGCTGCTGAACAGTAGACAGTAAAATACACTTGCTTAGATTGCTGAAAAACAGAAATCTTGTTTCATAAAAACCCTGTATATTTTACTTGGTTTTCCTCTTAATTAAAATATAAAATAGTGTTAGTGATTTACTCTGTGCATAGTATATTACTTTCATGCACTTTTACTTACCATCTGTAATAGAGAGATGTGCATTCTTTGCTGTATTCAAACTGAATGGCATATGTTGATTAACCTGATGCTGTTTTTGTTAATGCGGATAGCTAGAAATTACATGACAGTTTGAACTTTTTATTCACATACCCTAGGGCCTCATCCTTCAAGGTGGTGAGCTCAACTTCTGAGGTTGAGGAGACTCAACGCCTTATAGGATCAGAGCCTTACAGAGACAAACAAGAGTATCAGGAGAACAGCAAGTATGCTTTAACCTTTAAATTGAGACATTTTAGGTGCTGCAGAATTGCATTCATTGTTAGCATCAAAGATGCTTATGTGACATAGGGCTTGATCCTGCACTACTGTTCAGTTTTGCTATTGACTTCAGTGAGATCAGGATCAGGCCCTAAAGGAATAAAAGTAATTAAGAATTAGTAATTTTCCATTTAAAAAAATGAGTTGATGGCAAAGATTGTGTATCCGAAGCACTCTATGCCTTTACTATTATAGGAATCAGATTGCTAATCTTTTTTTTCCTGTACAGATCTGAAAACCATGAGTGAACGACTCAAGAATAGGTACTACGTGTCTAAGAAATTATTCATGGCAGACTTGCAGCGGGTCTTTACAAATTGCAGAGAGTACAACCCCCCTGAGAGTGAATACTACAAATGTGCCAATATATTGGAGAAATTCTTCTACACAAAAATTAAAGAAGCTGGATTAATTGAGAAGTGACAGTTGTTTCTTTCAACGAATAAGTATGCCTAACCTATAGGCACAGGATGCTATTCACCTTCATGTAGGTTTGGGACTTAATACATGTAAGTTCAAAAAAACCTATGTGTATTTTAACTAGCACTTTTAAAAACCCTTTCAGTTTTGCAAACGTATTATACTGAAGTTACAGAAAATGTTTATTTTATTAAAATGAAGCTTTATAATGTATTTAACATTACTTTAAAACTTCTTTTGCATACATATTTGCAGTATGGTCAAGAATAGGCTTTTTATTGGATATTTCCAAAACTTTCATATGGGAATTTGCACGTTTGGGGATTTGGAATCAGAAATTCCCATACAATGAATGTTTTAGTTTATCTAATGCAGTATATATTTGAAGAAATTTTATTTTTTTTCCAGTAAAAACAAAACATTAAGGGAAAATTACAATTTAAGAGGCACTGAAATATGTTTTGTCTCTACGTTTCATTGTAGAGTCCTTTATATATATATATATATATATATTATTTTTTAAAAGAAACAGTCAGCTACTTGAGACACTATGAGAGAAAAGCAACTTATTCTGGAAAGGAAATGCTTTGAATCTTTAGGAAAAAATCCTATACAGATGCAAACTTTTCTATGGATTTTGTTTTTGATAAATATCTGCCTGCAAATAACTTGTGATTTCATAACCACTATTTAAAAAAAATCATACTGACTTTGCTTATGCAGGACATAAGTTCCCCAAATAACTCAAAAATTGTGGTAGGCATATCCTATAGTTACATACTTTACTTTAGTAGGGATGTTTTTGATGTACTTCAGTGAACCATTCCATTTCCTGGTCATTTAATTGATACTTCTGTAGAGTTCTGGACACAGATCATGAAGACTGTTCCTTAAGTACATACAAAAATGTTACCATATCACAGCCTCTAGTTTATGTATTTGCTTATGAGGTAAACTGGATTTTCTACCAAGTTCTACTGTAAACATTTTATTAATTATGATATTTAGAATATTTAGACCCAGAAATATATTTTAAAAAGTCACACAACTCATGTTAATACATCATTAGGTATCAAATCAAGCACTTCTGTGTATTACTGCTTACACTACATATAGGAGGTACTCTTACCTTTCTAGCAGAGAGAGAGAGATTAATACAGGCCAAAAAAGAAATTGTCACTTGACATTAATTTTATAATTTAAATTTATAAACTGGTTTTGTGAAGCCTCAACTTTAACGTGGTGTTTTTATATGTACAGATATTACATGGTAAAGTGCAGTAGTTATCAGGTTGAAAATAACTGAGTTGTGATGAAACATATTCTTGCAAAATACCTGCGCAGTGTTAAATCACAATTCTATTCAACAAGTAAATGCCAGAAATTAGTTGGAAGTAGCTATTGTGGTACTAAAGGTATTCAAAATGTTAACATTAGAATTGCCTCAATGCTTAATATCTGAAACCAGTCTGAATTACATTTAGATTTGTAACTATAAAGCTACAATACTAGAATTGTATTAAAGCATCCAGTACTGACTATAAACTGTATTGTAAACTGGGCCTACAGATGCACCTGGTTGAGCTTGGTATCCTGTGAAAGTTTGTTATTTTTTGAGTAGATTTTCTTACTGTCTTTAAATCAGATTGTCTCTTCTATATTGAAAGCATTTGTTTTCTAATTTAAAAATTAATATTTTCATAGATATTGTGCAATAAAGCTACAGTAGGATGTGTGGGTTTGCAAATGCTTTAATAGCTGATAAATTTTACATTTGTAAAATTAATATATTGTACTGGTACAGAATAGTTTTAAATTAATTACACACACACACACACACACACACTATAGAAAACCTAATTATTTTGGTCTCTTATTTCAATAGATGACTGCTTTGAAGTCAATATTTGATTAGTTCTCACATTTAAAAAAACCAGACTGAAGCGGTTTATATTTTCTTGTATTGAACAGAGAATTACAAGGCCCAGCTATGCAATTCGTTTATCTACCAAGCTGCACTGTGGGTAGCTGCTCTAAAGTTAACGCTGCAGGCCAATGAATTCATTTGACGTGCAAAATCTGCAGAGTTGGGCCCTTCTTCATGAAGAGCGATGAAAATTCCAATAAGTCTGCAAATACAGTATATGCACTATTCAAGCTGAAACATTCATGCTACAAGTGCCTGTAATGGTTTGAATAAATCTTTATTGGCTTTAGCTGTTTAGTAAAGTTGACAGTCTATATTATTTTTACTTGGGTATCTGCTCTTGTGTGGTTCATGATATTTTTTGCCCTCGCAAGAGCCATTTGCTGTCTTCATTAGCTCCTGGCTTTTGATGTGTGCCCAGTTAAATTCCTTGTCTAGATACTAGAGTACCTAGTTTTTGGATTTTAATTCTCTTCCACTTGGACACCACCTGTGAAGCAGCAGATGGTGGTAGGTAAATCCTTCTGCTGTGCTCTGTGCAAGCTGCAGATTATGGATAAACACAGGCATAACTTCCAAAAGTGTGAAAGCAAAACGATTACACTGTTGAGAGTTGGAACTAATTAGCCTTGCCCCTGTGTGACATTTTGTCTGCCACTGTGTGTAAGTTGTAGCTTTGTCAGCCCTTTAGGTTATGCCTATACTGCCATTAAAAACCCACAGCTGGCCTGTGCCAGGTGACTCAGACTCATGGAGCTCAGGCTAAGGGCGTGTTTAATGGTGGTGTAGACATTCAGGCTAGGTCCCAGAACTTGGGCTCCAACCCAAACCCAAACATCTACACTGCACTTAATTTAGTAGATTAGCCAGGGAGCAAGCAGATGCCTTTCAGGACTAGCCTAACCAATCATCTGGGTAATTTTGGAAATGATGCAACAGAGCAAAGAGTAGGGCCAAGTTCAGACTCTTGTCTGCAGTGAATCCTACCTGCTCCTACCAGGAATGGAAAACTTATACATAATTTCCTCTTTGCTAGCAGCATCTCCCTCAATTCTGGACATCTGGGTTGCTTTCCTCTCTCTGCAGCTCACAGAGACAGATCAGTGTTTTGGCATGGCATGGTCTGGTCACCCCTCCCTCCCCCACTCCTGCTTTTAGCCACATGAGTTATTATCAAGCAGCAAAATTTGCATAACATCCTTAACAAATATTCCAGAGATAACAAAATGACTATATACATTATACCAAGGAAGACAGTCACATGATAACTACTCCACTTAATACCTGACTTGTGAGCCATCCAAAGAGGATAGAATTGTGGGAGAGACTGCTAGCAGAAAAGACATTTTCCATGCTGCAGTCCAGCATCTCCCCCAATTCTGGGTATCTGGTACAAGTGAGTGAACAGATATAGGGAGGGTTATGAAGCAAAAGTTTATCAGAAAAGAAACACTCTGCTTTTTTTGTGAGCTCGCTTATCTCTGGGCCAGCAACTGCAGCACCTTCCTGCAGGTCCTCTGCTGAAGACAGAAGATCAATCTTATGCTTAAAGAAGGTGTTAGCTGTAGACGAAGTGGCCACTTTGCAAATTTCCAATGGTGACAAGCTTGTTCCAACTATGAGGTTGCTCAGAATGTCTTGGAGCATGCCTTGATCCCTTCTGGGACAGGAGCCTCTAATGATTTGTAGGCTTTCACAATAGATAGTCCACCTAGCAACAGAGAACTTGGAAGTTCTGATTCCCTGGCATTTCAGGTGAAAGGATACAACCAGGGAGCCTGATCTTGTGGATTCTGTACACCTGAGAGAGTGTTTCAACACTCTTCTGACCTCTAAGATATGCCACTCCTTTTCAGTTGCACTCCTTTTGGATAGAATGAAGGAAGTATATGTTTTAGGAAGAAAGGATTCTGGTGTCCTGAGCACCACCTTGTCCTCATGGATCATGCAGTAAGGTTCCTGTCTAGATAAGGCTGCCACTTGCTTGGCGGACATGTTAGACACGACAGCTATGAAGAAACAAATCTTAATGGATAAATAGGCCAACACTGAAGTCAGAGGCTCCAAGAGATGACTTCTCAGAACCTTTAAAACTAGTGGAAGGTCTCATTTTGGGAAGTGTGATCTGATTGATGATCTAGCGTTGGACTGCTTGAAGAAATCTGGCTAGATGTGGATTGCCAGCAAGACAGAGGATCCTGCACTTGCACACTACTAACAGACATCTGACAAATAATGGTACTGGGCTGAAGGCATTTGTCTAAGCCATCTTGGAGAAAACCCAGAATGGTTGGAATTACAGATTTCTGAGATTTGCACTGTGCTCTTGGCACCTGTTGTTGAATCTGGACCAGACAGAGGAATACACTTTTAGTATCTATATTCTCCTAGAAAAAAGCAATATCTTAATGACTATGAAGGACAGACTAAGACCTTCTAGTCACTAGTGGTTCCCTCTCAATATTCAGGCTTAACTGAAGCTGCTTTGGGTCCAGATGAAAAGGACCTTGAGAGAGGATGTCCTGTTTCCAGTGGGGCTCCAATATCAGCTCTGTCCATTCTGAGAGCCAGTTTCCTCGACCATGGGGAGTGGTCAGTATCACTATCGCCCATCCTTGTTTTGTTTTCTCAACCACCTTCCTCAGTACGGGAAAGGGTGGAAACTTGTAAAGTAGGCTCTGCAGCCAACTGTGCAATATGGCATCTGTCACCATGCAGCTGGAGTCTGCTGCTGTCATAAACAGATGGTTAAGGGTTAATGCCTCTTTTACCTGTAAAGGGTTAAAAAGTTCACCTAGCCTAGCTAACACCTGACCAGAGGAACCAATGGGAGAAAAGACGGTTACTCACCTTTGTAACTGTTGTTCTTCGAGATGTGTTGCTCATATCCATTCCAGTAGGTGTGCGCGCGCTGCGTGCACGTTCGTCGGAGACTTTTACCCTAGCAACACTCGGTGGGCCGGCAGGGCGTCCCCTGGAGTGG
>NC_133770.1:72394606-72401783 GCF_003597395.2 Chelonoidis abingdonii
TAAATTTGTGCCCAGGGGAACATCCTCTGTGTTTTGAATCTGTTGTCTGTGAGAGTAGCTGGTATGCTAATCTCTCCCAGAGGGTTTTCTTTTACCTTTCTTTTCTTTAATTAAAAGCCTTTTTCTTAATACCTGATTGATTTTTTTCTTGTTTTTAGATCCAAGGGGGTTGGATCTGGATCCACCAGGAGTTGGTAGGAGAAAGGAGGGGAGATGGTTAATTTCTCCTTGTTTTAAGATCCAAGGGATTGGATCTGGACTCACCAGGGAATTGGTGAAAGAGTCTCTCAAGGCTACCCAGGGAGGGGAAGGTTTTGAGGGGGAAAGAGAGTGATCCAGACACTGAAAATTCTGGATGGTGGCAGCGATACCAGATCTAAGCTAGTAATTAAGCTTAAAAGTGTCCATGCAGGTCCCCACATCTGTACCCTAAAGTTCAGAGTGGGGAAGGAACCTTGACAGCTGCCCTGGTGAAGTATTTTGGCTTTTTAGTGTTCAGGCGATTCCCAGTTAGATCAGTTGAAGGGAGACTGAATGTCTGAACAATGAGCTTGAAAACCTCCTCCTTCAGGCACCACTCTGAGTTGCAGACCCTGTGTCTGCTGAGCCAGTCTGCTTTTGGTTTAGTTCTGGTATAATATGGATTGCTCAGTGGGGAAAAGAGGAACTGTTCTGCCCACCTCATTATTGCCATTGTTTCTGCATATGATGTGGGACTTCTTGTTCCCCTTGACTCTGTAAATGTGACTGCAGTCATCTTGTCTGCTGGAACCAGCATGTGGTTCCCCCTTAAGGTGGGCTGGAACCTTTGCAGGCCTACTTTGAACTCTCTCAGCTCTGGGAAGTTTATGCTGTGAACGCTTTCTTCCTTGTTCCTGAGGCCCTAAGCTGTTTGGTTCTGTGCTGCCCTCCAGGCTGATGTTCTTTGCGAGAAATTGGACTATAGAATCTTGACAGCAGATGGATATGTCTTTGTGACATTGTCGTAGGCTGACTGCCATTGTAAAGAGTTGAACATCTGTGTTGGAACCCGTATTTGATCTTTCATGTGTTCTGGGGAGTGGTCCCACACCTTTGGTGTGAAGACTACTGATGTGTGATTATGCTCATGGATGATCCCAGTGCATGACACCAGGAGTCCTAGCAGTTGTAGACATAGGACTATGGTATGGTTCCTACAGTTCTGGAGAAAGAAAATAAATCACTGGATGGAACCAGAGAACTTTTCTTTGCACTCATGATGAAGCTGAACCTGGAGGAGATTCAACATCTGATATCTGGCCCTGTGCGCCATTGACTGTGATTGAGCTCCGATCAAGATGTCATCTAGGAAGGGGTTCAGGTTACCGGTAATTCCGTGGAACCTGAGTCTTGCTATTACTACCACCATCACCTCTGTAAAAATCCTAGGGGCCAAGGACCGGCTAAATGGGAGTGTTCAGTAGAGATAAAATTTCCTGCTGCAGGTGATTCTCATAAGCTTGAGGTGGTACTGTCAGCTGAGAATATGCATCCACTGAGGCCGAGAAGTTCTAGTACAGGGGATGGCATGGTAAAGGTCAGGAGCTCCAGCTATGTTTCATATTCTTTATCCATTTATTGAGACTTTGGGGGTCAAAAAAGGCTCTGATTTCCCCAACCCCCATGCACTTCTGTACAATGAAGATGGAGGAAAGCCCTAAAAACCTTTCTTCTGACAGAATATCATCACTCTCCTATCCAGCAGATGAGAGATTTTTGTTTGTATCAGATTGTTTTATGGGGTTATTGGAACCGGATGACTTGATGAAAAAGATGGGATGAAGATGGCAGCTTGAGGAAGCATCCCTGGCTCACTGTTTCCCTGACTGACTTGTCTGTGGACAATCAGAACTATTCCTCTAAGAAATGGGAAGTCCTGTGGCTATGCCAAGAATTGTTGGAGATACTTGGTGACAGTTTTTCATTATTTGGTCCACTTCTCACTAAGATGCTAGATTACAAATTGTAACGTCTGTTGAACCCAGAAGCCTCTCCAAAAGCTGGCTATTTAGTTACTAAGTCTACATTTACTGTATCTTCTCCAGCTAAAGGCATCCCTTTTACAAATAAAAAAATCCGTCTGTAGGGGCTATGAGCATATTCTGTTTAACTCCCTACGATCCTATAGAGAAACAGTGGCAATCCTGGGTGTGGCCAGAACTGGGCTTCTTACTCCAGTAATGGAAATTTACAAGAGCTGGTCCTATATTCAAAAGATATCTTAGAATAGATGTTTTAATTCAGTAGCTATTGCTTTCACATACACATAGTCCCACATTAAAAATTAATACTTGGTGTATACTTTGCCCACTTAATGTGAGACATCTCAAGTTCTGCTAGCCCCATCCTCCTTGGTGGATTTGGCAAACTTTTAAAAAGTGAATACCCCACCCCTATGGTATCAGAATTCCATGATGAGGAAGACCATCCCTCTGCCTGGCTAGTGGCAGCTTTCCAACTATAGCTGTATGGGGAGAAAGTGGCAGCTGCAAATTTTTAGTAAAGTGAAATGAGCAGGTAGGAAAGTACGTTTCTGTTGGCTAGATTTTTCTGTAAAACCCTGTTAAAAGGAAAACAACTTTTGCAGGAGAAAAAAAAAACCAACAATAGGTAACCCAGGAGTCGCATAATGAGAAAAGCTTTGCACAGTCTATAGCTCGATTTTAAAAAAATAAAAAAATTCCTCCTAAGCAAGGAACCTCCTTTTAGCTCCCACCAATGGCAGCTGCCAAAGTGGACTACTACAGTTTACTCTCATCTGTGTAAGTTGTGCTGAGCTGTGTTACAGCTTGGTTAAAAATCATGTGTTACCTATCAACTTTCATATCTATTGTCTTACTGTTGTTTAGACTATGTAAAGAGAGCTTAATATTGGAAAAAAATTGCATCTGAAGACTGCTTCAGGATACATTGTTACTCATATAGCTTATCTGGTATTTTTGGTTTGACTTGCACAGTTTAGCTACATACTAACTCTACTTCTTTCATATGGAACTTAAAATTCCAACAGCTGGAGTCAGGGCAAGAAACTATAACATTTTTTTTACCACCTCTAAGCCAGGGCACAGCAACAGTAGAGAATTTACAGCAGTGCCAGCTGTCCTGATGCAGCTGTGCCTCTGTAAGCTCTCTAATATAGCTGCTGTAAGCCAGCGGGAGAAAGCTGTTCCATCAGCTTAACTTCTCCAGCCCCCACGAGCAGCAGAAGCTGCATCAGCGGGAGAAGCTCTCCCACTGACGTAAATAGCACTATGTCAGTGTAAGTTATGTTGTTCCAGGAGGTATTTATTCACCCCCCTGAGCAACATAAATTATGCTGACATAAACTGTAGTATGAACATAACCTTACTTAGGGTTTGTCTCCACTACCAGTGGGATCGATGCTGTGGTGTTCGATCCACCAGAGGTTGATTTAGTGGGTCTAGTGAAGACCTGCTAAACTGACCACTAATCACTCTTCCATTGACTCTAGTACTCCTCCGGAATAAGTTTCTCTCATCGACCATGCAGTAAATAGATTTAAGCTATGATGACCTGAGTTACACTGCTAACATAACTCAGATTGTGTAGCTTAATTAGACTTTTCTCCATAGTGTAGACCTGCCCTTAGACTGAAACCATTGCAGTTAGAATGTAAGTTCTCTACAAGACTTTATAAAATCTAAAAGTTTTATTATACATTTCAACATTAGTAGACTACAGGTTTGTGTAAGTAACAAGACAGCTGTACAAACTTGCTCACTTAAAATTGTAATCTAATCCCAAGATTTACTATAATTCAGCTATATCAAGTGAGAGGTTACAATAAGCAGGGATTGACAAATCTAGTAATCAGTCAAATAATTCACACAGTGCTTATCTTTTTACACCAGAGATTCTCAAGATGCCTTCAGATAATGGACTTCACAGTGGAGTTCAGGAATCAAAGAGTTTAAATAGAAACGCTGGGTAGCAAGACTGCTTTTATAACAAACAAGCACAGTAACAGTTACTCCTTACTCTATTAAATTCATGATCTTAAAGTATTCATCTGAGCCCTACTGAAATTCCCATGGAATCTAAATTTAAAATAGTCTATAGTTATCACTGCCTACCCAAATATACAGTTAGATTTCCCCGGTACACAGGACAGAGCCTGAACAAGACATTCTTATGGCATAACTATAATGTGACATTTTGATTTAAGTGTCAAATTACATAGCAAATTTGTTAACCAAATGTTCTTTGCCTCAGCACTCCACAAGGGGGTGCAAAAAAGCTTCTCAACGACATCCAACAAATGCCTCATTGTATTTGGACAGAGATTCCTTTTTAACAGAACTGTGTTTAGGATCTTTTTTCTGCTTGAAAATTGGAGAGTTCAGAAAACACATATCCGTAAACGGATCTCCTCTTCTGAGCTTCCTGTCAAATTAATTTAGAAAAAAGTTATTCTTGCACAGCTTTAGCTGTAACACAATATAGTTTTCAGCTAAAAAGATACATTTAACAACCTTACTTGAGCAAATCAGATTACTAAAGTTCTCACCAAAGCCTTTATTTCCAATCAAATAAAATCCTAAGTCCTAAATCTACCTTCTTGTCCAAAAATTTTAGTACATTAAACTGGGACAATAAAAGAAGATACTAACCTGCTGATACTTGGTTCCTTGTAATTCACATTAATAGTACATCTGCGTTTGTGGCTGGGAATTCCTGGTTTTTCATCAATACTTAAAAATGGATGAGAGATTCTACTTTTTGTACCAGACAATGAAGAGATGTTGGTGACATCACAGAGATGAAGACGAGATGTTTGAGAAGCCTCAGGTTTCCCTGCTGAAAGAATTGGATACGTTTTTGCATTGCTATGCTACCCATTATTTGTTTTAAACTAATTTACACAGTACTTATTGAGGCAAGGATCAACAGTTTTCCCAGGAGAGAAAAAAATCAATGTAGTTTTGTCTAATAAAGAGATTTTATTCCCTAAATCAGAATGTGTGTGGGGCATACCAAATTAATCTGTTCTCAAGAAAAACTTCTGCTTTGAGAGCAGCAAAGTTCCAACTTGCCAACATCACAAAGTGCTTCAAACCTTGTCCAGATGAACTATCTTTAAAGGAAAACCGAGAGCAATTTCATTTCCATGCCTATTCAAACCTTAGCCTTAACTGCTAGTAAACCATGTTAGTTCTGGGGACATCTATCAATTAAACCAATGATTCTCAAACTTTAGAACTCCAAGACCCCCATTTTGATTTAAAAATTTTCATGGACCCTCAAGCCTCCTCACTCTCCCCTTCCCCGCCCTCTTCCCTGAGGTCCCACCCCATCTTACTCCATCCCCTCTCCTTCCATCACTCATTCTCCCCCACCCTCACTCACTTTCACCAGGCAGGTGTTCGGGTTCAGGCTCTGGGAAGGAGTTTGGGTATGGGAGGGGATGTGGGCTCTGAGAGGGAATCTGTGTACAGGATGGGTGAGGGCTCTGGGCTGGGGCAGGGGGTTGGGGTGCAGGCTCCAGCTGGGCAGCATTTACCTCAAGAGGCTCCTGAAAGCAACCGGCCCATTCCTCTGGCAGTGGTTCCTAAGCAGTGCAGGGGCCAAGGGGTCTCTGCATGCTGCCCCTGCCTGCAGGCACTGCTCCCACAGCTCCTATTGGCCAAAGTTTCCGGCCAATGGGAACTGTGGGGTCAGTGCTTGGGGCGGGAGCAGCAAGCAGAAACTGTCTCCCCCCCGAGGCTGCAAGGACATGCTGGGCCCTTCTGGCAGCAGCAGGGAGCCAGGGCAGGTAGGAAGCCTGCCTTAGCCTCGCTGCGCTGCCGGACTTTTAATGTGCAGGAGGTGCTGGGAGGGAGAGGGAGGAGTTGATCAGCAGGGCCCAGGCACCCCCAGGGGTCCACAGACCTCAGTTTGAGAAACGCTGCAAGAAACTGAACTGACAACACCCACTTGTGTCACCAGCTTTCAAGAGTCATCTAAAGCTATGATTTTTGGTCACAACTGACCTGAGCTGCATTTTAATCACTGTCCTAGAAAAGTAAAGGCTCCAGTGTTCCGTGATTGATATTGCCAGGCATCGGACTAAAGTTAGGAGTGATTTATGTGTATTCTTGTCACAGAATACTGCCTTTGGCAAATTATGAAAAGCTAAAGAATTCCACAGACGAGATTCTTATAAAAAAGGGCAACCAAAAATTAAGATGCGCCTGGAGTTTACAAGCGCCACAGGCTTCTCCAATCCTGTACAAATATATGCAGGTACATGGTCCTCACTGATAATGCAAGCTTTATAGCCATTTATTTTTAAAAACCCACTTTGTTACCCTTATATTTGTTAAACTAGAAATTTTGCTTTATAAAGAGGTATGCTTTTAAAAATTTATCCAGTCTTGCTTTAAAACCCATAAGCATAAAGTATCCACCATTATCACTAGGGTTCTACCAAATTCACAGTCCAATTTGATCCCCTTCCTGGTCTGCGGGTTTTAAAATTGGCCAATTCCACATTTTCAGATGTTTATATTTGAAATTTCACAGTGTTGTAACTGTGGGATTCCCAACCCAAAAGGGGATCACATAGCTGATGTAGGGGGTTGTGATATTACCACCTTCACTTCTGCGCTGTTGGGCTCTGAAGGCAGCAGCTGCAGAGCTTCCTGCAGTCAGGGGAAATTCTCGGAGGTGGGATAAGTCTGATCTCCCCTGTGCTGCTGGGAGCACCCCTGCTAGTGGCTCCTAGCTGCTAGTCTCAGCTGAGCTGGGGAGGGACAGGACTTGGTCTTCCCCTGCACAGGCGGGTGGGGGAAAGGGGCTAAAGATCAGACCTACCTTTGGGTACCTCCCCTGGGTGCCCAAGTTTCGGGGCTGTGCTGCTTTCAGAGTCCAGCTTTGAATGCAGTAGTCACTGAGCTTCCTGCAGCCGGCGAGATTTCTGGAGATGTAGGTGGGTCTGATCTCATAGACTCATAGACTTTAAGGTCAGAAGGGACCAATATGATCATCCTGTCTGACCTCCTGCACAAAGCAGGCCACAGAATCCTACCCATCCACTTCTATAACAAACTCCTAACCTATGTCTGAGTTATTGAAGTCTTCAAATTGTGGTTTGAAGACCTCAAGCTGCGGAGAATCCACCAGCAAGTGACCCATGCCCCACGCTGCAGAGGAAGGC
>NC_133770.1:72402136-72476008 GCF_003597395.2 Chelonoidis abingdonii
TAGTGATTTGCTGCGCATGGGCCTAAATGTTTGTTGCAGGGTATGGGGTCTTATCATTCCAGGGTTGAATCTTTCCTTTCCATATTGCCAGTATACCTTAGTGATGTTGCCCTCTGTGGGTACATACTACAAAGATGGTTGGGTGTTTTTATCGTTTGAACTGGAATTGATTAGGTGATGTTCACCTGCTGTTGGATGGGATATCGGTGTTCCAAGACTTATGGGAGTTGGGTGATGGGTTCAGAAGTGTGCTACAACCTCTGAACGCACAGTAGCTGGGTTGAGTGGGTCCCAGGGTTTTGTCCCTGAGTGGTTATCGTTAGGTGACCATGTTGGAGGCTCAGCCTGTTAAGCCTGCTTGGAGACACGCCTGTTCTTAGTAGGCGAAGATGGGAGCAAGATACAAATGGCTGGATTGATGTGCGCGCTCCGTTCAAGTTTTCTACATCGCCAATTGTCTCTTTACTGATGAGGTGGTAATATTTTAATGCACCAGGTGAAGGAGTCCCATCCGAAGGGTGATTAAGATAGAACTGTAATAGGATCTCGTCGTTCGTAGGGTGTTCATGAAGGAATGGCTCATCTCTAGATGTCCCCTGGTGCCTTTCAACTATCAATAGTGAGGCTGGTAGGTGACTCTCTCATAAGACTTGTGGTGGAGCATGAGTGCGCGGAACTGCAGGTCCGCGGTAGAAAGGCTGGAAAAGACTGACATTTCGTGACAGTTAGGGGATTCGTGGGTTTATCCACGTGGTTTCATATGGATACAAGGAGATTCCATGCTATCCCTATTAGGGAGAGATAGAAGGTTTGCTCCTCAGGTGCCCTTGAAGCAAAGAAGTGCTGATATGGAGTTTACTGTGACATATGGTCCACTACAATGCCTAGTTGTAGCCATGCGCATAGCAGGCCCTCCTACTCTAAAACCGTCGCTTCTTAGTGGCGCTATATGTGCAAGGGTGCTTACATACTCTATCCTGAGGATGTATGACATCACTCCACTGAGTATTTTTTGGGTCAGGATCGCTGAGGCCAGTCGCTTTGTGCTTACTTAGTGTACCAGTGCTGCCCCCAACATCTGGGTAGTTATAGATTACCGTCATCAGCTCCAACATCATACCACACACACGCAAAGTACACTTAACCTTCCTTGGCAAAAGATCTGGTTTAACTCTGTCCACATGTTATTCGTATTCCAGGTATTATATTAATTCATTCATGTTAGGGAGTTTGCCTATATCCTAGTCTTTGTATCAGTTGATCACGAGCATTAGTGTTTACCGCAAGCGCTTTTGTAGTTATCTTGGCCTATCATGTGCCGCCAGCAGTGCCCTCTGGCCACGTTCAATTGGTGTCTCATGACCTATCTTAATTTACCAATCCTTCTGGATATTGTTATTGCCGGATGTCTCATGTGTAAGTCCTTCGAATGCCGTCTTTCTGGGCCACGTATCATTTGGCAAACAGACAGTCTCTCGTAAAGACGTTTTCGCTCGTGGTGGTTTTGTGTGATTATGGGAGCAACTAATAGCGATGTCAGATATTTTAACTATCAATAACTCGCTTCGGCGCGCACTCCTCTCTCGGCTCTCCCCGGGCCACTCTAGATGACGAACCCGCTTAAAATATGGACAAAATATATATATCGAGGAACTAATAAACACTGTCGAAAGCCATGACGTCCAGCCCGCGAGAGTGACTGATGAGTGATCTTGGTTGTGGTCAACTGCGTGCTCGCTCTCTAAGTTCCGCTCTGTGATGTGCTTGCTGTAGTTGGTGTAGGTGGGCCTATTACAGCAAGATAACGACTCCTCTCCCTCTTTGTTGCTTTATCTTCTCCCCTTCCCTCTATAGTTCCTTATATGTCCTTCGACAAGTGCTGGAAATGTTGCCATTTTCCGTTAACTAAAAACAGCTTTTTTTTCTTCCTGCTGACAGAGCAGCTCACCTTACTGATCACATTCTTTTATGATGTGTTATGGTACACATTGTTTCGTTCCCTGGGTTTGTGATTTATATTTTTATTGTATGACAATGACCCAGGGTCCAAGGGGTTGCAGGAGGTCTGGTGTAGAGCGCAAAATTACTGGTCACGTGGGTGAGTAGTTTTGTGTTTCCTCTGTGTGACCAAGCAGGCGTTGCACTTAGGAGTAGTCAGGAACTTCTTAGAACCAATTTAAGGGCTATAGACTAGGCTGATTAGAACACCAGCCAATCAAGGAGGCTAATCAGGGACTGGGTTTTAAAAGAGCTCTCTTCCGAGCTCAGATGGGGATGGAGCCAGAGGAGAGAGCTGCTTGGGAGCCTGGGAGCGAAGAGACAAAGGAGCTGAGGACTGAGAAGATTGTTTTATGCGGTGCTGCTGGAGGACTAAGGAGTACAAGCGTTATCAGACACCAGGAGGAAGGTCCTGTGGTGAGGATAAAGAAGGTGTTTGGAGGAGGCCATGGGGAAGTAGCCCAGAAAGATGTAGCTGTCACACAGTTGTTACAAGAGGCACGATAGACAGCTGCAAAATCCATAGTGCCCTGGGCTGGAACCCGGAGTAGAGGGTGGGCCTGGGTTCCCTCCAAACCTCCCAACTCCTGATCAGACACAGGAGGAGTTGATCCAGACTGCAGGGGAGATCACTGAGGTGAGCAAATCTGCCAATAAGTGCAGGACCCACCAAGGTAGAGGAGGAACTTTGTCACAACTGGTGTTAGGTGTGGGATCTTGGTGTGCACAGCGCAGCAGCAGCAGGAGGATGATTTAAAAAAAAAAAAAGGCAGAGGGTTTTTTTTTTCACCACAATGGAAGACTTAGTGCGGGGATTGATACAAGCTACGGCAGCACAGCAGGAGGCTACCTGTGTCCAGGCAGCTGCCCAACAGGAGGCAGTGCGGCTACAGCAAGAGACTAATCGCCTGCTGATGGACTAGGCTTCTCAAGACCAAGGTATGTTGCAAGAACTGGTAAACCAGGTAAAGACCCTTACAGAGCTGAACCATGGCCATGATAGGATGCAGTTCATTCGGGCCAGCCATTGGCTGCAGAAAATGACGCGGGAGGATAATGTAGAGGCATACCTTCTGGCCTTTGAGAGGACAGCCCTACGGGAGGCCTGGCCTCGAGATCAGTGGTCTGGCATCCTTGCCCCATTCCTGTGTGGAGAGGCCCAGAAGGCTTACTATGATCTGCCTGAAGAGGCTGCAGCAGACTACTCCCAGCTGAAAGCAGAGATCCTGGCCAGATCCGGGGTAATGACTGCAGTGCGGGTCCAGCGGTATCACGAGTGGAGGTACCAGGAAAATAAAACCCCGCGGTCCCAATTGTATGACCTCATCCATCTCGCACGAAAGTGGTTGTGAACGGAGTCCCGGAGTCCAGAAGAGATACTAGAGGTTCTGGTCATTGACCAATACATGAGGTGACTACTGCCAGACCTTCGTACCTGGGTAAGCCAGAACGAACCCTCCACCTATGATGAGGTTGTTGCACTGGTAGAAAGGCGAAAGACAGGAGGGAGCTGACCCGACCAGTTAAGGAAGAGGCACTCCAGGTTAAACTAGCAGCACTAAGCCCTAGAGCTCGAGTGATGGGGCCACCAGGAGAGCCCAGGTGGAAAAAGAGGGGCTGAAGGCTCACCAGAAGCCACAGAGTCAGAGCACTGAGAGAGAAGAGAATCGAGATGTTAGACTGCCCAAACCAAGAGACCAGGGAATGCCTAAGGCCCTATACAGATGTTATGCCTGCGGGGAGTGGGGACATATAGCTGCACAGTGTCCCAATGCTGAGGAGCCTATGCAGTGTAACCTGGGGAACTGGGCAGACCCATGCTCCCTAATCCACCTTGTGGGGGTCTCACTAACCCCACATATGTACACCAGACCAGTAAAGCTAAATGGGGTAGAGACCACAGCACGGGTTAATTCGGGGAGTGCTATCACGCTTGTCTTGGGGAAGCTTGTGAAGTGTAGTCAGCTGCTGCGGACTAAGCGTATGGGGATAACATGCGTCCATGGCACAGTTGGTTACTACCCCACCATCCCAGTAAAAATTGAGATTCGGGGAACACTACTGAGGTAGCAGCAGGTGTAGTCCCTAAACTCCCATACCCAGTGCTCATAGGGAGGGACTTCCCACGGTTTGGAGACTTACTCCCAGTAGGAGGATTGGAGAAAGAGGGGAATCCTGAAGTTAGTGAGGCATCCACAGTAGACTGTCAACTCCCAGTCTTCTCTGAAATATCCCCAGATTTATTTTCCATTCTCAGACATGGTAGAAAGTTGAAATGGGAAAGGAGGGCAGCTAAGGCCTTGGGAACACGAATACTGGCCCAAAGCCAGAGGGTCGCTCTCGTAGATAGGCGGACCCGAGCAGCTGAAAAGGAGGCCACCCAGGAGGGAGAAGCTCCTCAGTCTGACCCCCACCCTAACACTTCTGAACCAGCAGAGGCAACAGAGACTGGGCCCCTAGATCTTGGGCAGATTAGCCCCAGAAGAGGAAATTTTGGACGGGACCAGGCTGAAGACCCAAGGTACAACATTAGAAAGGAGGTGACTGAAATAGATGGGGTCCCCGTGGAAGGGAGAACACAGGGACCAGGACCCTACTTCATAATGAAGAAGAATCTCTTATACCAAGTTGCATCAGTACAGGGGCAGAAGGTACAGCAGATCTTAGTACCTCAAAAACACCAGAACGCTGTATTAAGTCTTGCGCATAGTCATCTTTTTGGGGGGCACTTGGGGGGTAGAGAAGACCCTGGCACGAGTCCTAGATTCTTCTGGCCTGGAGTACATGAAGAAGTGCGAAGGTACTGTGCATCCTGCCCGGAGTGTCAGCTGCACAGTCCCCATCCCCACCTGAGGGCACCTTTAGTACCTCTTCCCATCATAGAGGTCCCCTTTGAGCGAATAGCCATGGACCTAGTGGGACCCCTGGAGAAGACAGCTCAGGGCCACCAATATATACTTGTTGTTTTGGACTATGCTACTCGCTACCCAGAAGCTGTCCCCTGCGGAACACAGCCTCTAAAACGATAGCCAAAGAGCTGGTGGGGATCTTTGCCCGAGTGGGGCTACCAAAGGAGATATTAACAGACCAAGGAACCCCATTTATGTCAAAAGCTAATGAAGGACCTCTGTACGCTGCTCCATATACATACCCTGAGAACTTCAGTTACCATCCGCAGACTGATGGGTTGGTAGAAAGGTTTAACCGAACCCTCAAGGCTATGATAAGGAAGGTGGTAAGTCGGGACGGGAAGGATTGGGACACCCTACTACCCTACCTTATGTTCGCTATCCGGGAGGTACCTCAGGCCTCAACTGGGTTTTCCCCCTTCGAGTTATTATTACGGGCATCACCCCCGTGGCATACTAGACATCGCCAAAGAGATCTGGGAAGAGGAACCCAATGAGGGAGAAATATAATAGAACATGTAATACAGATGCGAGACCGGATAGCCCGTGTCACCCCTATTGTACGGGAACATTTGGAAAAGGCACAGGAGGCCCAGAGAACCTATTACTACAATTGCCAGGCAAAAGTCCGACAGTTCCAACCAGGGGATCGGGTGATGGTGTTGGTACCCACAGCAGAAAGCAAGCTTCTGGCCCAATGGCAGGGGCCCTATGAGGTGGTTGAACCCTGTGGGGGAAGTAACCTACAAGGTGCGGCAGCCAGGACGCCGAAAACAAGAACAGATTTATCACATCAACCTTCTGAAACCCTGGCATGCACAAGAGGCATGCATAACTGTCCAAAAAGACCTAACCCAGGAAAACAAGCCTTCCAAACAGGTGAGAGTGTCTCCTGATTTAACACCAGACCAGAAGAATGAGGTGTCTGAGATGATCTTCGGAACCAAGATGTGTTCTCGACAAAACCAGGTCGAACAACCGAGACATATCACCACATCGTCACGAACCCTGGGGCCAGAATAACAATGAGGCCCTATCGGGTGCCAGCGGCCAAAAGGAGGAAATAAAAGCAGAAGTAAAAAAAATGCTGGAGTTGGGGATCATCGAAGAATCCCACAGTCAGTGGTCCAGCCCAATCGTGCTGGTGCCCAAACCTGATGGCACCACAAGGTTTTGCAACGACTTCCGGCGACTAAATGAAGTATCCCAGTTTGATGCGTACCCATACCTCGCATAGATGAGCTAGTGGACCGTCTGGGTAATGCCCGGTACTTGACTACCTAGACTTGACAAAGGGGTACTGGCAGATTCCCTTGCGGAAGACGCAAAGGAAAAGACTGCGTTCTCTACACCAGAGGGTCTTTTTCAATATACTGTCCTCCCTTTTGGACTACATGGGGCCCCAGCTACTTTCCAGCGCCTCATGGACAAGCTATTACGCCCGCATAACAGTTATGCTGCTGCCTACTTGGACGATGTGGTCATTCATACCCCAGACTGGGAAAGTCACCTAGAGAAGGTGGAGGCAGTCCTTGATACCTTCAGGCGAGCTGGCCTTACAGCAAACCCTGCCAAGTGCGCTGTAGGGTTTACAGAGGCCAAATATATCTTGGCTACATTGTGGGAAAAGGTCTGGTAAAACCCCAAGTGAACACAAGTTGGAGGCCATCCAAAATTGGCCCGACCGACCACGTCGCAAGAAAACAAGTCCGGGCATTCCTAGGTGTAGTGGGGTATTACTGACGATTTATCCCCCACTTTGCCACAAGGGCAAGCCCCCTGACAGACCTAGTAAAAGCCCGTGGACCTGATCTGGTGAGGATGGTCTGACGCAGCAGAGGAAGCATTCACAGACCTAAGGACTGCCCTCTGCAGTAACCCTGTACTAATAGCCCCTGATTTCACCAAGGAATTTATCCTGCAGACAGATGCATCGGAAGTAGGGTTGGGGGCCGTTCTATCACAGATGGTCGGGGAGGAGGAACACCCAATTCTCTACCTCAGTAGGAAACTCCTTCCGAGGGAACAAAAATATGCAGTAGTGGTGAGAGAGGAGAGTGCCTGCCGTAAAATGGGCCATGGAAGCATTGCGCTACTACTTGCTGGCGCAGATTTGTCCTCGTGACGACCATGCCCCTCTCCAATGGATGCAGCGGAACAAGGAGAAGAACACAAGGGTGACCAGGTGGTTCTTATCCCTCCAACCTTTCCAGTTCCGTGTGCAACACAGAGCAGGGAGCCGTCACGGCAATGCCGATGGCTTGTCACGTGTGCACTGTCTGGCTTCCCAAGCTGCCCAACCCCTTGGTGTTGAGCAGGGGGGAGGGATATGTGACAGACCCAGGCCAGTGGGGTGCAGGAGTCTGGTAGAGGGCAAATATACTGGTCACTGGTGAGTAGTTTTCTGTTCCCTGAGTGACCAGAGCAGGGCTGCACTAGAGTAGTCAGGAACTTGCTAGAACCAATTAAGGCAGACAGGCTGATTAGAACACCTGCAGCCAATCAAGGCAGGCTAATCAGGGCACCTGGGTTTAAAAAGGAGCTCTCTCCAGTCAGATGGGGAGGAGCCAGAGGAGAGGAAGTGCGTGTGAGGAGCTGGGAGCAAAGAGACACAAGGAGCTGAGAGTGAGAGGGTGTGCTGCTGGAGGACTAAGGAGTACAAGCGTTATCAGACACCAGGAGGAAGGTCCTGTGGTGAGGATAAAGAAGGTGTTTGGAGGAGGCCTTGGGGAAGTAGCCCAGGAAGGTGTATCTGTTACAAGAGGCACGATAGACAGCTGCAAAATCCATAGGGCCCTGGGCTGGAACCCAGAATAGAGGGCGGGCCCGGGTTCCCTCCAAACCTCCCAACTCCTGATCAGACACAGGAGTTGATCCAGACTGTGGGGAAGATCACTGAGGTGAGCAAATCTCCCAATAAGCACAGGACCCACCAAGGTAGAGGAGGAACTTTGTCACAGTGCCCCAAAATTTCCTTAATGCAGACTCAAGATTGCTTAGTAGCGCCTTGTGCCTGTCCCAAACCTCAAGTCATCTACATTCTGAAAGCAAGGAAATACAAAGTTAAAGTAAATACCACCCCTGAAACATAACCCTAACTCTGCTGTCCCTGAGAGATGCCACAACACGCCAATAACATAATCCTTTGTATCCCCCTTGTTCCCCCTCCAGCCCAAGACCAACTTCTTAATCCCCTTCCCTACCATCCATCCCCACTTATCCCATCTTCCCTTAACGCCACAGCCTCGCTCCTCTTGATCCACCTTCCCTTCCTACACCCACTCCATTTCCCCTTCAACATGTTCTTCCTTACTCCAGAACCCCCCATATTCCCTAGATCTGTACCAAAAATCTTATGATAATCTGGAAATGTTATGAGCTGTTCATATTAGAGGAGCTGTGTATCAGGACCCTCTTTACCAAGCAATCCTGCAGCTGCTTTCCTTTGATCACACTCAGTTCCATTGGCCAGGATGATTACATTAAGCTAACTGCTTATTGTAATCTTTCATATTACCTCAATTTAATTAATGCTAATTTCCTTGACAATACTTCTAAAGTAAAATCACAGTCCACATGTGGCACTTTAAAATATCACTCAAAACAGAAATTTTGGTCTCATGGCAAAATTTCCAAAAGGATCCCCTGTAGAATGAGGCAGTGAGCAAGTAACATACAAAACCCACATTCTTTAAAGGCTGCCATGGGTAGGGCTCTCAGTGCTTGGGTATAGCTGTGGTTCAATGATCACAGCATGTCTTCTTGAGCCACCCAATTACTGTGACAATAATGTCTGGACATTTTTTGATTGGTGGTAAAGGTTTAGTCTTCCTGCATGATGCATGTTTCATTCTCTTTGTTTCGCACTGATCACACTCCAGTTCAGAATTCCTAGCTTAACTTTGAATAACTTCAGAATAACCCACCCAAAGGACAGTGCATGCCATGCAATAACTGAGAGAAATCCTGAGTGGCTAAACTCAGATTGGGTATGATTACAGCCATAGTTTGAGGAGCCCTATGTGTGTGCAAAAAATATTAGAACCAGGGTGACTTTAAAAAATGCTTTAAAAAGGGGGAGGGGAGTCCTGTATCTCAGGAACCCCTTGCTCAAATGACTTCAAATTTGGACCACTAACCCTACCCTGCACACATGTGAGGCAGAGTAATTTTCAAGACAATCCAAGTAAGCAAGTGGATTTCAGCATTTGTCTTTTAAACAAAAAACAACATACACATTCAAGTGAAACCAGAGCTACTGTTCTCCTGTAATTGAAAGATACTGTAATTACTCTATTATACTAACAATAGTAGGTAAAGAGAGTAGCGTGTTTTTTTTTTTTTTATAAGCTGATGGCATCCTGTTATGGTCTTAATTTTCTATAAAAAAAAAAAATTGCCTTCTGATTTCCCTAATCCCCAAAATGCCTTCAAATACATTTGATTTGGGGGAAATTAAGTGCTTTCAAGAAATGCATTAACTCAGTTTAAAAGGAAATTAAGAAAGTGCACATTAAAACTACAATTTATCCCATGGGAAAAATGTTGACATTTACAAAAATACATATGAAATTTATTTCAATAACTTAATAGTTTTAAATGCTTTAAAAAATGTAGCTTGTTTAATTGACTAAAACAATGATAAACCACTATTAAATAGAAAAAAAAATTGGAAAATGCTTTCCAAAAAAGTCACTTACCGATAGATTTTTCATTTGATGTAGTATTGTTAGTCTCTTTTTCATTACTGGTTTTCTGTTGCTGGTACACTACAGATCTTTTAGAGCGTGGTCTTGTATGGACTAGACTTCCATCACTTTTGCACTGTGAACTCTTCCTGTATTTTGATTTACTCCTGTAAGGCACATACAGGCTGTCATCAGAATTCTCTTCTGAATCACTTCCTTCACTGCTGTGTGTTTCGGATTCAGATGTATCCTTTCTTTCATCCACGTCACGGTCACAATCATTCATCTTGTTTTGTCGGAAAGGTGTGATATGGACATTCTCCTCAAATTGAAAATCATAAGCCTTATTGGAGCCAACTGATAAATCCAGTTTCACTTTGGAAGTTTGTTCCTCCTGGCTTCTCTCTCTTTTTGATCTTGTTCTAGAAGTCTTTTTACTTCCTTCCAATTTTCCTTTTTGTCCTTTCTCTCTTCTTGTTTGAGAATCTTCTCTGCTTTTAGGCTGAATTTGTTTAAGTTCAGGTTCTGCAACTGAGCAGTTTAATTCAGTCAATGTATCTGCCTGATCCAACATTGGCTTCATGTTTATCTTGTTTTCATTCAATTGAGAAAGATTTGGTTCTATATTTTCTATATTACCTTTCTCTAGATTTCCCTCAAGTCTAGTTTCATCCTGTTTACAAAATTCTCTGGTCAAATAAGCCCTTTCTGAATGGTCTAGATTATGCACATGAATTTTCCTGTTTGAACAGCGACGCCTAGTAGATACAGTTTTTGGTAAGATATTACCAACTTGCCTATCCTCTTCATCTAAAAGAATATTTTCCAGGTTGGCCTCTAGGTTGTCCAGATGAAAATCAGATCTTTGTCCTTCTGAATAAAGAAGATAACACGTGTTAAATTAAATGTTGTTGGACCTGGAGGTGTTTAATTTGTTGGCAATTTTAGGCTTTTAACAAATGATGAGTGTGGTTCTGGCCTAGTTCTGCTTAGCACCCCAGTTCAGCTTAGCAATAACACAGCAAGGCCTACTGGTTAATTTACTGGCTGGGGTAGACAGGCCAGCACAGACATCTATGTGACCTTGCTAGATAAGAGAATGCTTGTAGAGGCTGGGAAAGAAAAATGCTTACAGACAGTCTTTTTAAAGTAACATGTATTCTTTTTTGTACTAAGGATGAAGTTATCAAGAAGTAACAGTTCTTTGTTTTGTATGCTGGGAACAAATGCTGGGAAGGTGCAGTGATGATGCGACGGCATAGCTAATAAAAAGCGTTTGAATTTGTGAAGGGGTGCTGGTTCTATATGGAGTGAGATGGGCAGTTCTCTGTTGTATGGCATGCTACAATAAAGAACTTGATAGTGGGATTCTTGCTGGTCGTTGCCTGTCTCTTTGTGGTCAGACAACGAAACCTGAGCCATCTGAGATAAGAGAGATCCCCGACACAAAGATGAACAATCTTAGAATTTTCTGCAGGCAACTATGACCCATGATATAAGCACAAGCAAAGTAATCCCTTCAACACAGCCTCAAAAAATGTAATTCATAGCTGGACTTGGACTTACTGAGGTTTTTTCCAAGCATGTGAGGAAAAATTAGTTTTGTCTGGGAAAATACAAATAGCTTACACTCAGTACTTTGCCTCCTGAGGGCTTTTGGAGCAGCTCATGCCTGTTTGTCAGGTCAGGGTTGTTTTTTTAATGTTTGCATTTTAACAATTACGTTTATGTGCTAACGAAAAGACCCTTAGCCTGTATGCCTAGTTAGTTTATTCTTTCAAATCGTTCAGTAGGTAGTGAAAGTTAGTGTCTCAGAACACCCCAGTTGTTTAAGAGATGCTGCCTTCTGATCCCTTCCTTTTGTTTAAAAGAATTATCCTTCCCTGGCATTTACCTTCATTTTGAGGTCCTTTTCACCAGTTATCACTAGGTTTTTACATTAGGACATCCCTGATTCTACACACTCTCCAGGAATAAGAATTTTGTACATATGGAATCTTGAAAGAAGGGAAAATACTTAACCTGCTATTCTGCTTCTCTCAGAACATCTTGTAAGATTATCACAGAACTTCTGAGTTTGGTGGCCTTTCATTTTTCCAGTGGTACTATATCTGCATGTTAAATTTCTTGGTGCTCCCTTTGAGTATAATATTTTTAGTCAAATGTTTGATGATTGGGCAGGGGTAAGCCAACCATGGACTGACTGGAACATTCAATGGTTCATAGTTAGAAGTCCAAGGATATATAACCACTACTGCTGGCTAGGTTGGCTCATACTCCAAAATGCTATCACTGCTTGTACGAGCAGGAAAAAACCTTTAGGGTTGGGGAGTTCTGAAAATTTTTAGAAGTCAGAATCCTACACTGAAGGTATTTAAGTAAGTAGTTACTTTCCATCTTATCTTCAGAAAGCATGCTGCATTTGTGTAGATCTAACATATGCTTTTGTGATGGAGGAAGAGAGAAAGCTCTAGTTAAGAGTGCATACAGAAGAGTTATAACCCTTGCTTCAACATGTGTGGTGAGACCCTCCCAAGGAGGCACACGCTGTAAATTGGGATGGTCACCACCTCAGAAATTTTTTTTAAAAAGTGATTTGGAAAATCCTTTGGTGATTTGCTGCTTTTTACTGTCTAGTTGCAGGAATTTTAAAATGTTGACAACTGAAAACTAATGTTACTTTATTTAGAATTGCCAAACTGCCTTGCCAACCTGCCATACACAGTATCTCCTCACTTAAGGTCATCCTGGTTAATGTTGTTTCATTGTTACATTGCTGATCTATTAGAGAACAGACTCGTTCAAAGTTGTGCAACGCTTCCTTATAAGTCATTCGGCCACCTGCTTTGTCCATGGCTTGCAGGATTCTCCTGAAGAGCAGCCTGCCCTCATGGGGGCTAAGAACCAGAGTGGGCCAGCAGCCCCCCCACATCAGTTCCCCTAAATTCCCTGTAATTAGGTGTGCGGCTGGACTCCCGCCCAGCAAGCTATCAATTGCCACAGTTCAGGCGTCCCTCCCTCCACTGCTGTGTGCTGCTCCTGCCCTCTGCTTTGAAGCTGCTCAAGGGAGCCTTCTGCTTGCTGTGCAGAGTGGAAAGGAGAGGGGTGCTGATGTCAGGGTGTCACCCTCCTCCCGCTTTCGTACCCCATGTCCACAGAGCACCAGGGGGGAAGTGGGGGCAGGGAGAGATACAAAACAGGACTCAGGATGGAAGGAGCTTGCTGAAAGCTGCTGCTGTGTCTGAACTTGCTGATCTACTTTAAAGGGCAGCGTACTTAAAGGGGCAACGTGTCTTTGTCACACACATACAGAGGGTGTGTGTCTCTGTCACTCTCTCACACACACAGTGCACTTTGGAAGGTCAGTACCTGTGCAGCTGTGCATGCACCATCCAGAACAGGGAGTGGTGCGCTCTAGTGGGATAGTGTGGGTTCATCACCACATTCAGTTTCTGCAGGGAAGTGTTTGCAGCCACTGCTGTGCATCTATTATGTTTCTTCTCACCTGCTGCCTTGTAGAGTCTGAGACTACATTAACAACAACGTGTTAACCCTTGAGGGCACAGCCGAGTGCCAGTTCATCATTTAGAAGGAAGGCATTCCCTGGGAAATATCCCACCCTCTTACTCCACCACCTCAACCAAGCTTCACAGTCATCACTGCTGTGTACATTATTGTTTGTTCAAAATTGTTTAAAACTTATACTCTCTACGTATATAATGCCTTTTGTCTGGTGAAAAAAACATTTCCCTGGAACCTAGCCCCACCCCATTTACATTAATTTCTATGGGGATATTGGAGTCACTTAACATCATTTTGCTTAAAGTAGCATTTTTCAGGAACGTAACTACAACGTTAAGCAAGGAGTTACTGTATATGACCTGAGCAGCATACCAGTTTAACTGTACCCAATCAGGGTCAGAATTTTGCAAGAGAAAATCAGAAGCAGGAAAAGAAAGATGATGATTTAAGGAATCACTTTCAAAATCCTTAATTTTTTGGAAGTTACTTTCATCTGCTACTTCAATTTTAGGAGGACGAACCATCGCTAGTTTAAACCTAGGTTTAGTTACCTGTATTTGTTGCCCCTTTCTTAACTGAAGTGGTATTTTTAAAGGTCTGCCAGGAATCTGACATAGAATAAGATGCATTGTTTGTATCAGTATTATTTTCTATTTCATTTCCAAGCATTTCGTCTTCTAGGCTAGCATCTGCAACAAGAACATGTGTAGGAAGTCTCCTAGGAACAAGAGTTGGAGTTTATGTATTAATCATACATTTTAAGATAATTTTATTTGATTATTTTAGCAGCTTCCTCTCCTTAATTCCTACTACAAAGATATTTTGTAATAATCTGGAAAAGTATTTCCCACCGCAATTCTGTATGAAACACCAACCCTCTCATTTGAGAATTATATCAAGGAGGTATGTCTTTAAATTTAAATTAAACTCTTGCACATTCTTTAACTTGAAAGTTTTAGTCCATTTCTACCATCGTATTCTACTACCAATACGAGAATCTATCTACTTATAAAAGTGATTAGGTTTTTTACAATGACTAACACTGGCAAAATGTATCTGTATCTCTAGAAAATGTTTCTGGAAGAGTGGTGACTGGAGTTGGAGTGCTAACTTGGTGATATGTACAGGACTGTGGGTAACTTCATTCTAAAGTCTATTTGTAAACATTTCAGATTGCTCTTGAAAACCTGACTGCTGCATCTTTGCACACTGTCTACTGAACAATTTTTTAAATTGAAACTTTTTTGTGGATGAAGGAGAAAGGAGCTGTGTTGAAATATAATAGATGTAATTATGAATTGGTCTACTAGTAGTATATTATGTTGCTTTGCAAGGATTCAGGTGGAGTTTCTGAGCTCATGTCATGCCCTGGGACAACAGATATTTTGTACATTTAGAAGCAGAAGACCTTCTCCCAAGAGCTAAGTTTTGAGTAGAGCAAATGCTTCTAGATGTTCCAGGAGTAGTTTTCCTCAGATCTGGATTTTTGGGGGTGGGAATGGGAAAATTTCAGGCAGATGGTTTTGGAAGAGAAAATCCACTGAGCATCCTGGAAAGACTCCCCATCCCCACAAAAAAGTGACATTTTCACTGGCCAAACATATAAACAGACTCCAAAAACCAAGATTTTGCTTCAAAACAGACATTAACGGTAAGGTACAGATACATTCTGTCAAACATCACTGCTTATTCCTCATCATTATTTCATGAGCAAACAGAAGGATGCTGATTAAGTAGTTACTATAGTAGGCTTTACAAAGAAAAAAATTAATGCATTAAAAAGAACACTTACAGAGAACCAGCTTGTCTTAAAATACTGGAGTCGTCATCTTCAAGAATTGAGAGACACATCCTCTTGTTCTGTAGATAGAAAAAATCATACTGTGATGAAGTGGTAATATATAGATTGTTACAAAACTCTAGCAGACCTATGAGTTAAAGGGACACCTCGACCTTGAAAAAAATCACATTTCTGCATGAAAATGTTGTACATATAGTTACATGTAACACACATTATTATAACTGATAGACGCGAGCATAGATTTTCAGTTTCCTTGCTTTGCACATTTGACAGCTTCTTGCGGATGACTAGTTTCACTGTTTTTCTCTTGCTGAAAAAAACTCAGACTTAAAACAGAGAAGCCTTTAATTTTTTTATAAGAACTTTAAAAAAAATTAGGATACATGATTTAAAAGACACTAGAATATCAAAATTAATTCTGAAAAAATAATTATGTTTGTGTTCTTTTTAAGACAGAATTTTCTTTTTGGTTATAAATTTGGTTTAATATTGTACCATCTCTTACAAACAGCCTTTGTTAAAGCTTGTTATACAAGCTGTCAGCCTAGAAGTGTATATTTTTAAACAACAAATAGGTTAATGTTAAATGGTATTTTAGTAATCAAGTACACCTCTACCCTGATATAACGCTGTCCTCAGAAGCCAAAAGAATCTTACCACATTTATAGGTGAAACTGCATTATATCAAACTTGCTTTGCTCCGCTGGAGCGCGCAGCCCTGCCCCTCCCCCCGGAGCGCTGCTTTACCGCATTATATCCGAATTCGTGTTATATCGGGGTAGAGATGTAATTAGAACAAATGATGACTGATTTCAATGCCTTTCCTTCCAGCTTTTGGACAACAGGAAAGCTACAAACATGATGGGCCAAATGTGGCACTAGATTTTTTTAAACAGATCATGCCTTTAGGATGCTTGTGGAGGGAAAGTGAGGAAGAATTTGTCATAAAAAAGAAACTAAACTGTTAAAAAATGCGAATTCAGATGGGCAAGTTTTTAAAGTTGGAGACAGGCACCCGTGAGGGGAAAAAAAAATAGTGTGAATATAGTCTGTGCCTATATACTTTTTCTGAAACTGGAAATCAGATTAATATCTATGCATGCACATATAAAACCAAGGTTTTGTAGCATACATGCTGCATCTCACTTGGAAAATTTAGCTGAAAGTGTAAAATTTACGTAACAAGAGAGAATTTTCTGAGAATGAAGATTTAGAAAAACCTAGAATCTAAAGAGATGTGCAGTATCCCTCCACATACCAACTTTAGAAATATCAAATTGAAAATGTGGGAGTAAGATCTTGACTGCTATGTTATTGTAATAGTTTGTAGTTCTATAAACTTGTAAAAAATAGTCATAACACATTGCCATCCATTTTTAATAGCTGTTCATATCCTCTTGGATAGTAAGATTTAAGTATTTGGCAAAATCTATCTTAAAATGGGCTAAACGGAGAAAAACACACTGAATATGTATTAAAATATGCATATAACAGTCTTAATTACATATCTTTATTTACTGTACTTCCATATCACCTTATCCTCTGCACTGTTTCTCTTTGCAAAAGATTTTGAGATCTACAAGTGAAAAGGGCTGATAAAGAGTTAAGAATTATTATTTTGTTTGTAGATGATAAGTTCTGCCTCATATCTACAATTACACTGTAAGTGCCGCACGGCAATGACGGTCTAGCTTATCTGTCTAAAAAACACCTAACATCCTGTTGAATTAATAATAAGGGGTGGGATTTTTGTAAGCACCAAAAATGACTTAGGAACACCGGTCCCCCGAAAGCTAATGGGACTTATGCAAAGTCACTTTTAAAAAACCTATCCAAGAACCATAAAACTACAATGCACAAAAAGACATGCAAATCTAAGAAAAATACAGGCCGGACTTACAAGATCAGTGGAACACAAATCCTGAGCTGGACCAAGAAGATCCGCTGTATCGAGTAGGTTTTGAGCAACTTTAGAAACAATCTTGCTCAAGATCGACAATCTGGTCTAATGGAAGGAGAAGAGCAAACAATTTCACTCTAATTCGTTCAAAATAAGCAACGTAACACTCTCTCTTGTACTGTTAGGTTACTTCTCTCTTTTTAAGTATACCATGCGTACTATGCTATACAAAGAAAAGAGAAAATAACCAAACAGCAGAGAATCAGTTACAGCTTGCAGAAGAAGAGTAAATTTTTTTCATGCAAAAAAATTAGTTTCACAGTATTTTCACTAAAAACCCAAAATCAAAAATTTTTCACAGAGGGGAAAAAATGTCCTGACTTGCTCTATTAATGCCAGTGCTAAGTTAAGTAAAAAAGACTTTTATAAATATGTATGAAGTTGAATAGTATTAAAAGGGTAGGGGGGAAAACAGAAAAGTAAAGATATTTAGACAGCTAGGAAATACCTGAAACCATTATACCAATTAGAGCTGGCTGAAAGTGAATTTCTGGTTTGGGAGAAATGTAGAAATTTTTAAATTTTTTTCTGGTTTTCTTTGGAACAAAATTTTCTTTTTTGAAATATCCACAAACTAGAAATTTAAGAAAATATTTCATTTTAGAAACACCAATACATATGGTGGTTCTGAAACAGATTATGTTCCTGGAACCCAAGGTCTGCTGCCTGAAATTGACATGATTCTTGTTTTCACCTTGCTGGTAAAACTACCAAGAACAGTTTCAGTCAACATCTCCCAGAGTCTGCTGCTCTGGGGGCAGCCCTACCATGAAGTCCAGGGTTTCCAGATTCCTGGGCCAGCTAGAGAATTTGGAAGTGGTGGGGTTGCCTGGCCAGAGCAGTCCACATGCCACAGCAGTCCCAGAGCTGTGGACCATGGAAGCCAGTCCCAGGACTTCCAAGCTCCAACACAGGTAGCCTTGAAATCCTGGCATGGCATGCTGCCCTAGAGCTTTGGACCCTGGAAACTTGAGGTCCCCAACCATGGGGCAGCTCACACTGGTGGAGTTCCGTTGGAGCCACAGATTCTGGAAGTAGTTAGGTCCATGACCCGTGGACAGTCAGCATGGCAAGGCTGACCTGGAGCTGTGGATCCTCTAGAAACCCAGGGGCACTCCACATGACAGGACTGCCACAGACCCCATCCCGCTAAGCTGGGTTCCATTGGAACTCTGCCTGTGATTTGATGAAAGTTCACTGAAACTGTACCATATTTGCAAACCTTTTGTGTTCAAGGAATCAGTGTTTTCCAATTGAACTGTTTTGTCACAAGTTTTCTAATAACAATGGCTAAGGATACAATTTAGTCAAGGGTCACAGATTCACCTCTGTGACTTCTTCCATTTCAGCCCCTGCTATGGCCACCAGCTGCTGTGGCTGGAGCTGTCAGCCACCACAGGTTATTTTTAGTAAAAGTCACGGAAGGTCACGGGCATCCATGAATTTTTGTTTATTGCCCACAACCTGTCCATAACTTTTACTAAAAATAACTGAGACAAAATCTTAACCTTAACAATAGTTTTTGATAACTCATTCAAATTGAGTTAGATGTATAAAACCAGCTCATGGATTGAAAGTTAGCCAAGTAACCATAAACGGGTGGTGATAAACAACATATCAAAGTGTGGAAAGAGAGGAGAGAGAAATATCAAAAGGATGGGTTACCTTTAATTGGAGTTGCAGGGTGCTAAGTACTTCTGAAAAAGTCAGGCCATTTATATAGGTGCCTAAATAAGGATTTATGTGCCTAATTTCAGGCACCTATTTTTGAAAATCCTGATCTTAATTTTTGAAATCCTTTCACAGATGTACACACTTTGGAGCCAGATTCTATCTAATAAATAAATGTGGCTCCAACTGATTTTAACTAGAGTCCTTCACAGTGGGCACAATTCAGCCTTTCAAAGTTCAACCTATTTCTTACTAGAATAGAAAGATGTCATTGCAATGAAAATACCTCAACAGGTTCTCTCACTTGCTGTGAGCTAAGTTTTCTTTGTAAAACAAATATCTGAAACTTCAGAGACTGATACTCTTTCTTTAAATGCAGAATGATATCTTGGGCTTCTTTCATTTTGGCTTTTTCCTCTTGCAAAGCTAGAGCTAGGGCTCGGTTGTTTGCTTGCAAGCTTTTCAGTTGCACCGAACTGTTGGCTGTAAGAAAATGAACAATAATTAGAAATGATAAAAACCAAGCTTATGGAAAAAATGTGAAACAAAATATTAAAGCATCTTACTTGCTATTTTGCATTTTATAGGGAAGACCTGGTTTGTTTTACCCAACTTTGCCCATTTTTGATTTCTTTTCTCTTTCATTCGTTCTTTTATATCATCCAGACTGTCCTTAAAGGACCTTTTCAAGCATTTTTCTCTACCCATCTTCTACCTAAGGAAAGGCAAATACAAAGAACTGATTAAAATAGTTCAGAATATGTACTTGCAAGCAGCGGTTTATATGACCTCCTGCACTATGAAAAAATCCAGTCTAGCTGAATCAGTTTTACAAATGAGTTCAGATAATAGATTCCTCACCACAGACACAGCTATATTTATAAGATATGAGATTTAGCACTGTTATTAAGATCTAAATATAGTTAGTAGACTTTAAGAGATTCTTGAAAAACAGTGACTTTCAGTTTCACTATCAGTTGCTTGATTGAACTAGAACTTTCCATCTGAAAATGTTGTTCCTACTATTGCTACAAATAATGCCTGAGAGTAAGAGAGGTTTTTTGGTGCTTGTTTTTGGTGTTTTTTACAATTTTCGCATTTGACAGTATAAGGAGGTGCCCTGGCTCCCCGTCGCACCTGAGGGAGAAGAGCCAGAGCAGGCACCTCCGTAGGCGGAGCCAGTACCACCTGTTCCCGCCCCCCCCGCCCCCCCCGGAAGTCAAGGGGCGGGACAGGAAGTATAAAAGCCAGGGCCCAGAGCTCAGTTGAGCAGAGGATGCTGAAGAGCACAGATGTGGAGGCCTGAGCTTCCACTTGGCCCAGCTTGCCTTGTGCTCACTACCCAGAGAAGCGCTGGCTGGCCCTTCATCCAGAGGAGCGCTGGCCGGACCTACCTCGGGCCCAGTATCCAGAGGAGCGCTGGCCGGACCTGCCCCGTGCCGGGTATCCTGAGGACCCTCAGCCTGAACTACCCTGCGCCTGTTGGCCGGAGGAGCTGCCAGAGCCTGCTCTCCCCCAGTTCTCCGAGGAACTTATGGTCTGGGACCCACTGGACTGCGCCGACGGAGGACAGGTACCAGGGGAGGGGGAAGTTGGAAGTAGCCGGGGGGTGGCTGACGACAGTCAGGCTGCAGAAGGCCCCGAGCCTATGGCCGTGTGTATCGGCCAGGATCCCCACTGACCACTCTGTCAGTGTGTTTCGGTCCGGAGCCCTACTGACCGCCTTAGCGGCGACTGCTGCTACCAGGGCCCCGGGCTGGAACGCAGAGGAGTGGGTGGGCCTGCGTTCCCCCTGCCACCCGTAACTGGATGGCAGAATTCCCCCTTCACCCAGAACCCCTGAGCTGTGCTACAGTTTGTTTGGCGCCCTGCCCTGCCTAAGGGCCAGGGCCCCTAGACTTTGCTACCACTCTGCCCTGCCCCAAAGGGCCAGAGCCTGAACTGTTCGGTGCCTGCCCTGCCTAAGGGCCAGGGCCTTTAGACTTTGTTTGCTCAGCCCTGTGACCAGCAGCTGAGCCTGAACTGTTTGTTGCCCCGCCCTGCCTAAGGGCCAGGGCCCAGAGACCGCATTTGCTTGACCCTTTAGTACAGGACCGGCGTGGAACCCGTCCCGCTGCCTAGAAGGAGGCGCCCTGGCTCCCCGCCGCACCTGAGGGGGACGAGGCCCGAACCGACGGGCTTACAGACAGCAATAAGAACGGCCATACTGGGTCAGACCCAAGGTCCACTAGTCCAGTATCCTGTTTTCCAACAGTGCCCAAATGCCAGGTGCCCCAGAGGGAACAGACAGAACAGGTAATCATCAAGTATCAGAGGGGTAGCCGTGTTAGTCTGGATCTGTAAAAGCAGCAAAGAATCCTGTGGCACCTTATAGACTAACAGATGTTTTGGAGCATGAGCTTTCAACGATGCATCCGACAAAGTGGGTATTCACCCACGAAAGCTCATGCTCCAAAACGTCTGTTAGTCTATAAGGTGCCAAAAGATTATTTGCTGCTTTTACAGGTAATCATCAAGTGATCCATCCCCTGTCATCCATTCCCAGCTTCTGGCAAACAGAGGCTAGGGACATTATCCCGGCCCATCCTGGCTAATAGCCATCTATGGACCTATCCTCCATGAATGTACAGTAACGCCTCACTTAGTCATCCTGGTTACCGTTGTTTCATTGCCGATTAATTAGGGAACATGCTCGTTTAAAGTTGTGCAATGCTCCCTTCTAACATCATTTGGCAGCTGCCTGCTGTGTCCACTGCATGCAGGAAGAGCAGACAGTTGCAGCTAGCTGGTGGGGACTTGGAAACAGGGTGGATTAGCAGCCCCCCGCCCCCGTAAGTTCCCTGTGCAGCAGCTGCCCAGCAGGCTATCAATTGCCGGCAGTTCAGCTGTCCCTCCCCCAACTGCCAAGTGCTGCTCTTGCCTTCTGCCTTGGAGCAGCTCCCTGAGACTCCTTGCTGCTTGCTGTGCAGAGGGGGGAGAAAGAGAGGGGCTAATGTCAGGGTGTCCCACTCTCCCCTGCTCCTGCACCCCACTTACCACATTTTCCATAAAGCAGGGGGGACACACGACAGGGCTCAGGATGGAGGGAGCTTGCTGGCAGCACTTAAAGGGGAAACGTGCATCACACACACACACTGTGTGTGTCCCTGTCTGTGATGCTGTCTCCCCTCCCTCCATGCCTACTGCCTTGTAGAGTGTGAGAGTTAACCTTTGAGGGCTCAGCAAATTGCTAGTTCATCATTTAGCAGTAAGGCATTCACTGTGAAATATTCCACCCTCTGACTTCTCCACCTCAACCAAGCTTCACAATCATCATCACTGTGTACCAGTATAAAATTGTTTGTTTAAAACTTACACTGTGTGTGTGTGTATATATTAGTCTTTTATCTGGTGAAAAAAATTTCCCTGGAACCTAATCCCCCCGCTTTACATTAATTCTTATGGGAAAATTGGATTTGCTTAACATCATTTTGCTTAAAGTCGCATTTTTCAGGAACATAATTACAACGTTAAGTGAGGAGTTACTGTATCTAGTTCTTTTTTTGGAACTCTGTTATAGTCTTGGCCTTCACAACATCCTCTGGCAAGGAGCTCCAAAGGTTGACTGTGTGTTGTGTGACTGTGTTCCTTTTGTTTGTTTTTAAACCTGCTGCCTCTTATTTTCATTTGGTGTTCCCTAGTTCTTGTTCACCTCCTTATTTACTTTCTCAGTTGTGTACAGTCAACTTAACTGTTTTGTTGATGGTCCATTACATTTTTCAGGAACTGTTCTGGGGGAGCTCAAGAGTACAGCTCTTCAAATAAATGATTTTTCAGTTAATGACAGGTCAAAAAAGTTGAATAAAAATCAGTTTGGGTTGAACCAAAACTGGAAAAAATCCAAAATTTTTGGTAAATCGACAAAGTAATTCCTGATTGAACTAAGCATTTTACTCAACCTGAAATATTTTGTTTCTGTGCATATTTAAAGGGCTAGATTCACAATCGAGGAAGAGGCAGTAGTGATGACTTGAATAGCCATTGAATTAGAGTATGAGGATAGTCTGGTGGTTAGAACATTCACTTGAAAGTTGTGAGACCTATGTTCCTACTTCACATCAGGGAGAGGGGGAAACAAATCTTGGTCTCCCACATACTGGATGAGTTTCCCTAACCATGGGGCTAAAAGTGATAGGAGACAGCATTTCCTCCTCTGGACAGAATCCTCCTGTGATTCTAACCACCCCTCAACCAATAAAAAAGTTAAAAAATTGGGGTGGGGGTGTCCAAACTATTAGTATTAAAGTCATGGATAGTACTGGGGCAACTGAAACAGCACTTTTAACCAAATAAATTATTTGTTCCAAAAGCTTTGCCCCTCTCTACTCATGAGTGTTCTTCCACGGACTCTAAAGGTATGTCTATGCTGCAATTAAACACCTGCAGCTGGTCCAGGTCAGCTAAATTCAGGTTCATGGAGCTCAGGCTAAGGCAGTGGTCCCCAAACTGTGGGGGCACAGAGCAACATTCGGGGGAGATAGAGAAGGGGCCTGGGGAGCCCAGGCCAGCCCTCACGGCAGGGTGGGGGGGGGCATCTCCCAGCCCTACTCTACCTCCAGCTTCTGGGCTTAGTCTCCGCACCTGACTGCAGCCCTGCTCCCAGCCCCAGCCTCAGCCTCTGGCCGTGAGTGCAGCTTCACTCGGGGCCCCAGCCTCAGGCTGCAGACCTGCTGTCAGCCCTGACTGCAGCTCCTGGGGGTGGGGGATGCAGACAGATCCCATTACAGGTAAGGGCGAAGCACAATGTAAAAAGTTTGGAGACCATTGTGCTAAGGGGTTGTTTAATTGCAGTGTAAATGTTCAGGATTGAGACCCCCCCCACGGGTACCCTAGGGGTACATCTATATTGAAAAAATCCCACTGGCTGTAGCTTCAGAGACTGGGTTTACAGACTTTGACACTAAAAATAACAGTGTAGATGTTCCTGCTTGGCCTCCAAAACCCAGCAAAGTGAATGGGTCTGATGCCAGAGCTGGAACATTGCTATTTTTAGCGCCAGAGTGCAAACCCAAGCCTGTTGACCTGTGCTCTAGACTCACTGCTGTAGCAAGGTTTTGCCTTTTTCTTCCAGTGCAGATGTACCCCTAAAAGAGAATGATAAGGTAAAAATGAAAAAGCAGCATATAGCTCTGTGCACTGAAAGGAGGAGTGTGCTTATGATCGGTGAAACTGAGCATATTTGGTGGTGGTCTTGGGAGAGAGGAGAAAACCTTTACTTTCTTATTTAAAAAATGAGGGCAAACTAGTTCAAGTGCGTGATAAGAAGGGGCTTGGGCTAGTCAGAGCCGGGCTCAGTGCGCAGCGCCCAGATATCCACCCCCACAGCGAGAGAGGGGCCTGGAGTCCCCATGAAGCAGCCCCCGTGTATCTGAGAAAGGGGTCTCAAACATGAGGGCCGTATTTTTTGCGGCTCCCGAGCTCCTCGCAGCTCCCCCGCCCTCCCCCAGCATTTACCTAGAGTGGCTCTAGCCCGACGCTCACTGGGGGCAGGGCAGGCTCGCCTGATGGACAAGGCAATGGCTTTTTAAGTCAGAGATTGTGGGTTCAAGTCCTATCTGGGGTGAAAAACTGCCCTGACCCTGTGCTGCTCCAGGAAGTGGACAGAACCTGGCAAAGGAGAGGCACAGGGGTGTGTTGAAGATGCTTCAGGCGATTCCTGGTTCCCAGCCAATGGGAGATGCTGGGGGTGGTGCCTGAAGCAACAGCCACACACACCCCTGTGCCTCAGCTCCCTCACATTCAAGCTACTTCCCAGAGCAGCATGGGGGCAGGCAGGCAGGGAGGTGCGCGCTGGACCAGAGCCTGCCCCCCGACCCCTTCCTGCACCCGAACCCCCTGCCCTGAGCCCCTTGCCACACCCTGCTCCCAGACCCCCTGCCACACCGCTCCTGCACCCCAACCCACTGCCCTGAGCCCTCTGCTGCACCCCACACCCCAACACTCTGTCCTGAGACCCTGCCACACCCCTCCTGCACCCCCCTGGGGAGCAGGGAGGGGGCAGAGTTAGGGTGGGGATTTCAGGGAAAGGGCGGGGCCTCATGGAAGGGGATGGAGTGGGGGGGGGGGGCCGAAGGGCCTGGGCAGGTATCAGTAAGGCAGCCCTCCGGCCAATGTACTGGTGGTCATTTGAGTTTGAGACCCGTGATCTAAGAGGGGCTTGGAGCGCGTGACGCCTCCCTTCTCGGGGCAGCTCTGGAAGAGCCCAAACCCGGGACAACTGGCGCACGCCGCAAGCGCCCATCACGGCCTGTCCCCGCTGCGCCCCGACTCCCAAGCACTCCCGGGGCCAGGCGTTGGGGCGGGACACGTTACAACGACCAGGCTACGTCTCCGCGCCCGGGCCGAGTTTAACTCGCTCGCCAACCCGCTTCCCCCACGGGCCCTACGCGGCCCGGGCAGAGACTAGAGCTTCGGCCTGCCCGTGGGGTTACAGGAAGTGAATCCCCTCCCCCATCGGGCCCCATCCACCGGCCCTTCCCCGCATACCGGGCACCCCCGCCCGCGCAGCAGCGCCACTGATCTCAGCCCGCAGCCGTGTGTAAGCGGCTGCCGCTTCTTGTTCACTTGCGCGCGCTCTCTTGTTTATCTCCGAACCTGACCTTAACGGACTCCAGCGCTTAGACCGTTGGCTCCTTCCTCGCTTCCGGAATCTTCCTAGTTCGAAATTCTCCGCTTCCTCCGCCCATTGGCTGGACGTTCCGCGACACGCTATACGTGACGTCACCGCGCAACCGAAGGCGGCGAACGTGCCAGTGTTGCTGTTATCATCCGGGTTCTTCTGCTCCGCGGCCGTCGCCTCTTGGCGCCCCTCCCCGTTGTTGAGTACGGCTTCCTCGGCGCTTCCAGGAGCTCCGCGGCCCCGGCTACGTACGTGACACGTTGCATCGAAGCGGGTGTGGTCGGCGGTTCCAGGTGGCTGCGTCTGCGTCACAGCCCTGGATCTGCAGCTACTCGCAGAGTCTAGCGCGCACGGGACTCGTTGTAGCTCCTGCTGTGTCCCCATAGTACCTAGCCCCGCCCCGCCCCCCTCCAGACCCTCTCTGTCCTCACTACGCTCTCTCCAAATCCTCTCTGCCCTCTCCCTGCACCCTCAGTACTCAGCCCTGGTCTGCCCTGCCCCCCTCCAGACGCTCCCTGCCCTGTGCTCGCTCCATATCCTGCCCCCACAGTACCCAGCCCTGGTCTGCACCTCTCCAGACCCTCCCTGTCCTCGCTACACCCGCTCCAAATCCTCCCTGCCCCCACAGTACCAAGCCCTGTCCTGCACCGTTCCAGGTCCTCCCTGCCCTGCACCCTCAGTACCCAGTCCTGCCCTGTGTCCCTGCAGACCCTCTCTACCCTGTCCCCAGTCCTACCCTGCACCCCTCCAGACCTTCCCAGCCCTAACTGCTGCCCTGCCCTACACCCCTCCATGTCCTCCCTACAGTGCACCCTTACTCCCACCGACCAACACCAGTACCCAGCCATGCCCTACACACCCCCAGCAGATCCGCCCTGCCCCATGCATTCAGACACTCTACTGCCCCTCCCTGCCCTGAATGCTCACATATATCAGCAGCACCTGACTTGCACACACACCCCTGCTCCAGATCTCCCCACCCTACTCTGAACACAGGTACTCTCCAGATCCTTCCTCCCCTGTCTGCACATTCACACATCCGCTCTAATTCAATCTTGCCCTGCACAGACACCAGTATGCATCCCTGTCCTGCCCACTCAGACCCCCATCCAGTTCCCCTCTGCCCTGCACACAGACCCTTGCCTTTTACCTTTTAATCCACACTGCTATCTTTCCCCTTTGACCTGCACTCCTCCTCCCCATATTCCCCATCCTGTGACTATACACACACCAAGCTCCAGCTTCCCCCTGGCCCTGTGCACACCTGTGCAGAAATCATCTACCACCCCTCTATATATACTTATATACTGCTTGTCACCGTACCTCTCTGCTCCTTGCAGCAGAGGAGGCCACCTACTTCTCTCAGGGCAGCCTACTGGGAACAGTAAGAGGAAGTGGCCATATTTTCTAAGAATAGCCTATAACAGAGGTGGGCAAACTACAGCCTGTGAGCCACATCTGGCCCGTGGAACCGTCTTGCCTGGCCCCTGAGCTCCGGGCTGGGGAGGCTAGCCCCCGGCCTCTCCCTCGCTGTCCCCCCTTCCCCACAGCCATGCTGCTGCACAGAGAACACTCTGGCATGCTGCTCCTGCTGGGCTGCGTGGCTTGCGGCCTCCCACCTCACAGGCTTTCCAATAATCCAGTCCTGCCACTCTGAACAGCATGATAAGGGGGTGGGGAGCGGTGGGGTTGGATAAGGGGTCCTGGGGGGCAGTCAGGGAACAGGGGCAGTTGGATGCGGTGGAGGTTCGGGGAGGGTGTCGGGACGGGGAACGTGGGGCTTGGATAGGCGTGGGAGTCCCAGGGGGCAGTCCCGGGAGGAGGCGGTCAGGGGCCAAGGGGCAGGGGAGATTGGATGGGTTGAGGGCTCTGAGGAGGGCAGTCGGGGGGGAAGCGGGAGGGGGCTGATAGGGAGTGGGGGCCAGGCTGTTTGGGGAGGCACAGCCTTCCCTACCCGGCCCTCCATGCCATTTCACAACCTCGATGTGGCCCTTGGGCCAAAATGTTTCCCCAGCTCTGGCCTATAACCTTAGTGCCTTTGAGAAAAAATGGGAGATAGTACCAATTTTGAAAGAGGGCAGTTCTCAATGAGTATCTCTGAAGAATAAAAATTTTGTGGGTCCGCCCCTGCTGACAGGTAGACTTTCAGTTACGAAGACTAATGGAACAAATAATCATTGTTATTTAACTTTCATCACACTCCCACAGTCCATTCCTGCAAAATGAGATAATGTCTTTGATTACATCCTTCTGTGAGATCTGGACTAGCTGACCTGTTTAGCTTTAAGCTGTTTCTTGAGCTGTAGAGGACTGGTAACTTCTGACCTGTGAAATGCAAAATGAAATACAAATGAATGATAACACATTAGTAATGGAGCAGGTGATCCCATCCTGGTAATAAGTGTATTGTTGCACTCAACCAAAGAGAAGTCCGAGTCTGCTCCACTTGATTTTTTTCTAGAAGGTGTTTTACAATGACTAAAAAGCGACAAAGAGTTCTGTGGCACCTTATAGATTAAGGGATGTTTTGGAGCATAAGCTTTCGTGGGTGAATTCTTAAGAATTCATCCTTCTTAAACATGGGAGAGCAGAACTGCACACAGTATTCCAGATGAGGTCTCACCAGTGCCTTGTATAACGGTACTAACACCTCCTTATATCTACTGGAAATACCTTGCCTGATGCATCCCAAGACTGCATTAACTTTTTTCACAGCTTATCACATTTGCGGCTCATAGTCATCCTGTGATCAACCAATACTCCGAGGTCCTTCTCCTCTGTTACTTCCAACTGATGCATTATTCTTGTTATTAATCCCTAAATGCATGACTTTGCACTTTTCACTATTAAATTGCATCCTGTTACTATTTCTTCAGTTTACAAGGTCATCCAGATCTTCCTGTATGATATCCCGGTCCTTCTCTGTATTGGCAATACCTCCCAGCTTTGTGTCATCCACAAATTTTATTAGCACACTCCCACTTTTTGTGCCAAGGTCAGTAATAAAAAGATTAAATAAGATTGGTCCCAAACCCAATCCCTGAGTAACTCCACTAGTAACCTCTCTTCAGCCTGATAGTTCACCTTTCAGTATAACCCATTGTAGTCTCCCCTTTAACCAGTTCCTTATCCATCTTTAAATTTTCATATTGATCCCCATCTTTTCCAATTTAGCTAATAATTTCTCATGTGAAACCATATCAAATGCCTTACTGAAAGCTTGAAGCTCCGGGGGCTGCCAGAGGTGGTGAGGGTACTCCGCAACTCTCTGCCCCTGTGGACAGCAGAGGACCATGGAAGCTGAAGTCACGGAGGTTCTTCTTTGAGTGCTTGCTCATATCAATTCCAGTTAGGTGTGTGTGCGTGCCACGTGCACGGATGTTGGAAACTTTTTCCCTAGCGGCTACCCATCAGGCTGTCTGGGGAGCAACTTGGAGTGGCGCCGACATGGCGCTCTATATAAGACCCTGCTGGCCCGACCCCCCTTCAGTTCCTTCTTACTGCCTCTCATAAACAGATAGCTAAGGGTTAATGTTTCTTTTACCTGTAAAGGGTTAACAAAGGGAACCAAACACCTGACAAGAGGACCAATCAGGAAACTGGATTTTTCAAAGCTTAAGGGAGGGAATTTGGGGGTGTTTCTTGGTCTTGGGTCTTAGTCTGTTCTGTGCTCTCTCAGCTATGAGAGGGTCTATTTCCAGTCCTTCTAATCTTCTGTTTCCCAGTTGTAAGTACAAAGTTAGCAAAAGTATAGTCTTTTAAATTGTTTTGCTGTATTTGCATCTGTGTATCTGGCTGGTGGAGTCTTTATGTGTATTTGGCTATAAGTACTTTAAATTGTATTGTTTTTGGGTAAGGCTGTTTATCCCTTTTCTATTGTTTATTCATTTTCTATAAGTTGAAAACCCTGTATCTTACCATCTAAATTACAGAGAACTGTTATTCTATTCTTTCTTTCTGTTTTTATTAAAAGTTTTGCTTTTTAAGACCTGTTGATTTTTTTTTCTAGTTGACCCACCAGGAAATTGGTGGAAGAAAGGAAAGACGGGGGGAGGGGGAAACTGCTCTCTGTGTTTAACTCTCCTAGTGTCCCAGGGCGGGAAGAAGCTACGGGGGAAGAGAGAGAGAATCTTTTCTGTTTCTTTGTCTTTGGGTTTGTCTCTTTGTGGAAAAGAGGAGACATGCTTCTTGGTATTGTAATGTAAAGAGGTTGCATCAGTAACTCTCAGGTTAGCCCAGAGAGGCAGGTTATGAACACTAAGGTTCAAATCTGAGTAGGAAAGCTATGATACTGCCCATGACAGTTGTTGGAACAGTGGTCTCTTGTTTATCAAGTGTTTCACTAATCCCTAACTTTTTCTTATCTTAGTAGATACCTTTTTACTCATCCCGCCCCATGTTCGCTTGTAGTAGCCGCAGTGAACGCAAAAGAGAGACAGGGCCAACACGGGCCCGCCCCCAAATCAAAGGATGCCAAGCGGCTGGACCTTTTCGAAAGAAAAGTTTATTCCACTGGTGGCCTTTCGCTAGTTTGCGATCCTCAGTAGATACAATTTCAACTTGTGGTCTGCGATCCTTAAGTTCCAAGACTTTCTTCCAGCAGAGGCTCGTACGGAACTGGGGGCCGTTGCCTAGGAGGGCAAGTTGGTAGCTTGAACCTCCGTTCAGAGTTCCCTTGATGCTGCGGACGTGGCTGGATGCACTCTGGTGTCCGGCATCACCATCCATCAAAACGCCTGGCTCCGGTCATTGGGTCTTCCGCCTGAGGTGCAACGCACTATACAAGATCTCCCCTTTGATGGCCAGGGCCTGTTTGCAGAGCAAATCGATTCCTGCCTGCATATCTTGAAGGATACAAGAAATACTATTAAATCCTTGGACATGCATACCCCGGCTACCCAAAGGAAGCCCTTTCAGCCCCAGATCACCCAACAATGCCCCTTCCCACCTAGACCCAGGCAGGACTTCTCCCATTGGAGAAGCAGGTACCTTCGACGTAGACAATCACACCCCCACATCCTGGCAGGGTCAAGGGCAATCCAAGCCACCTCCAGGCCCTAAGCGTCCATTTTGAAGGTATGCTTGAGGACGAACTACAGGCTCACATCCTGGACAGTTATCCCTTTCTGAACCGCCTATCCCATTTCTACCATGCCTGGTCCCTTATTACATCAGACTGTTGGGTCCTCCGCATGGTAGAGGCAGGATATTCTATCCATTTCTATTTCACCCTGCCCTCCCACCCCCATTCCCCTCTCCAGTGACCCTTCTCATGAGCAACTCCTCATCCAAGAGGTACAATCCCTCCTTGCCCTAGGGACAGTGGAGGAAGTGCCTCTAGAGCTCAGGGGCAAGGGCTTGTACTCCCGCTACCTTCTCGTCCCCAAGGCAAAAGGAGGCCTAAGGCCCATCATGGACCTCAGGGAGCTCAACAAGCACATCATCAACCTGAAGTTCTGCATGGTTCTCTAGGCCACAATTATTCCCTCACTGGATCCAGGAGACTGGTATGCCGCCCTCAATATGAAAGACACATACTTTCACATTTCAATTACCCTGTGTCATAAACAGATTGTTAAGGGTTAATGTCTCTTTCACCTGGAAAGGGTTAACAAACAGGGAACTAAACACCTGACCAGAGGACCAATCAGGAAACAAGATACTTTCAACCCTGCGTGGAGGGAAGTTTGGGTGTGGGTCCTTTGTTCTGTGTTTTTTTTTTGGTGGGCTACCTCTTCTTCTTCTTGTTTTCTTTTGTGGGCTGCCTCTTTTTCTTCTTGTTTTCTTTGGTGGGCTGCCTCTTCCTTGGCTAGTTCTGCCTTAATTAGTTCTGTCCGTCTCCTATGTTCATTTTCTTTGTCTATGGCTTGTTGCCGTGCTCGTTCCTGTTTCAGGCTTTCCTTGGAACTCATGGTTCCTGCTTTCTTGTGCTGAGGCGCCGTCTGGTGTTTACTGCATGAAAGGCTGGTTCTCTGTTGGCTTCCTGGGGTTGCTTAGCAACAGAGTCCTTTTTAACTAACGACCCTCTCCCGAGAGTTAAAAAGCAAAAGAAAACACTCTTTGATTTACAAATGAGTTCTGGCTGGCGTGCATTGCTGACCGCTTAAGGCTGCTTTGTTTAACAAACGACCGTCATTAAGCCTTAATAGCCCTCTCTAACACAGTGAGAAAAGAGCAAGAAAATTTTTTTTTCTCTGGCTGAAGTTTAAAACAAAACCCCTTCCCTCTGCTTCTAAGCTGCTAGCAGAAAAGAAGAAAAAACATAATCTTCCTGGCTTTTGGATTCTTATCTTTCCCATTCTGCTGCCACCATGTCATAAGGTATAATTCCCAAATCTGAACCTTAGTGTCCAAAATTTGGGTACCTGCACGAAACCTCTAAGCTTAATTACCAGCTTAGATCTGATAGCCTGCCACCACCCCAAAATATAGTGTTTTGGGGCACTCTGACCTCCCCAACCTTCCCTGGGGACCCAAGAACCCAAATCCCTTGGATTCTTAAAACAAGGAGAAATAAACCATTCCCCTTCTCCCCCCCCCAGACTTTCCTGAGAGAGACAGTATTCCTGGCACAGAGAGAAATTAGCCTCTCTCTCCCCCCTTCCCTCCTCCCCCACCAGTCCTGGTGTTTACACCCACTCTCCTGGGATAAAACAAGGGAAACAAGGAAAGATCAATCAGGTTCTCTAAAAGAAATCTTTTAATAAAGAAAGGAAAAAGTAAAGAATTATCTTCTGTAACTTCAAGATGTAAATATTACAGGGTCCTATAGTTTACAGACAAAGGAAGAAACCCTTCCTCCAGTACCAATACAAATCAAAATATTCCCAGCAACTACACATATAAAAGTGAACCAGCCAGATCCACATGTGCAAACAGAGTAAAACAAGTAAAAGACCTAAATCGCCTGTTCTACTTACTGTTTGAACAGAAACTTAGAGAGCCTGGAGATAGTGTCTGGTCCCTCTCATACCCCTGAGAGAAGAAAAAAACACAGAACAAAGGACCCACCCCCAAACTTCCCTCCACCCAGGGTTGAAAGTATCTTGTCTCCTGATTGGTCCTCTGGTCAGGTGTTTAGTTCCCTGTTTGTTAACCCTTTCCAGGTGAAAGAAACATTAACCCTTAACAATCTGTTTATGACACCCTGCCCCACAGACGTTTTCTCCATTTTGTGGTGAACAAGATGCACTATTAGTTCACAGCCTTTCCATTCAGCTTGTGCACAGACCCTCACGTCTTCACCAAGTGCATGGCAGTCATGGCAGCTTTTCTTCGCCGACACCATGTGCACGTCTTCCCATACCTCGATGACTGGCTTATATGGGGCCGATCTCACCAACAAGTCCGGTCTCAAGTACAACTGGTCATGGACATGTTCAGTTGCTTGGGCATCATGCTGAACATCAGCAAATATGTCCTCTCCACTACCCAGACAATAGAATTAATCGAGGTAGCCCTAGACACAAACCAAGCGCGGGCTTTTCTCCCGGAGGCCTGGCGCCTGGCTGTAGCAAACATAATCACCAGCCTCTGCAGGTTTCCCACCACTACAGCGAGGTAGTGTCTCAGTTGCTCATGGTGCAGGATGCCAGACTAAGACTCAGACCTCTCCAGACATGGCTAGCATCAGTATATCAACCAGGCCGTGACAATCTAGATATGGTGCTTACGGTCTGAATACACACACTCGACTCCCTACGTTGGTGGCTGGATCCCCGTATGATGGGTGCTGGGGTCCCCTTCTATCCCTCTCAACCCACCCTGACCCTGGTTACAAATGCATCTGCCCTGGGATGGGGGGCGGGGGTGCACCTCGGGAGCCTGACAATGCAGGTTTTATGGCACAAAAATAAGCTATCCCTGCACATCAATATCAAGGAGCTCTGGGCGATTCGCCTTGCGTGCCAAGTGTTCCTTCCCCGCTTACAAGACCATTGTATAGCAGTCCTAACAGGCAACACCACGGCCATGTTCTATCTGAACAAACAAAGTGGAGTCCAATCATCGCCACTCTGTGAAGAAGCGCTTCTTCTGTGGGAATTCTGTTTAGCCCACTCCATCAGCCTTCAAGCCTCATAGCTGCCGGGTGTCCAGAACATACTGGCAGACAGCTTGAGCAGGTGTTTTCTCACGCATGAATGGTCGATTCGCCTGGACATCATTCACTGTTTTCTCCACATCTGGGGGTTCCCCAAATCGGCTTGTTTGCTTCACAGACCAACAGGAAGTGGCCAACCTTCTGCTCCTTGCGGCGTCACAGCCTGGGCTTGATCGCAGATGCCTTCATGATCACGTGGTTGGACCAACTGCTTTACATCTTCCCACCATTTCCGCTGGTCCACAAGGTGCTTCTCAAGGTCTGCCAGGACAAGGCAAACGTCATACTGGTGACCCCTGCCTGGCCGCTGCAGTGTTGGTACACTATCCTGCTGGACGTGTCAATTCAGGCTCCCCTACACCAACCTCACAGCCCCGACCTCATCTCACAGAACCATAGTCGTCTCCTACACCTGGACTTCCAGTCGCTCCACCTCACAGCCTGGAGGATCCGTGGTTGAACCAGGCCGAGCGTGCCTGTTCAGGCTCGGTAAGGCAGGTGCTTCTAGAAAGTCGCAAGCCTTCGATTAGACTTACGAAGCTAAATGGAAATGGTTTTCCAGCTAGTGCACTCAGCGGCAGATGCCCCCGCTCCAGGCTTCAATCCTGTGCGTCCTGGACTACCTGATGTTTTTGAAAGACCAGCACCTAGCTTTTGGATCCCTTAAGGTTCACCTCGCAGCCATTTCTGTGTTCCACCCAGGAGTGGTCGGGCGCTCAGTCTTTGCACTCTCAGTCGTGCAGCATTTCCTCAAAGGCTTGGAAAAAGTCCATCCTCCAACGAAGCTGCCTGTGCCTGCATGGGACCTTAACTTGGTTCTTTCCTGCCTCCTTTCGAGCTGCTGGCCTCCTGCTCACTCCTCTATCTTTCCTGGAAGGTCACCTTCCTAGTGGCCATCACTTCAGCATGTCAGGTGTCCGAGCTACAGGCTCTCACGTGTGAACCGCCTTCTATCATTTTTCATAAAGATAAAGTTTAGCTGTGACCTCATCCAGCTTTTCTGCCAAAAATGGTGTCCCGTTTCCATGTAAGTCAGGACATTTTCCTGCCATTCTTTTTACCCAAAACCAGATGCCGACCTTCGGGAACAATGCCTCCATTTGCTGGACATTAGGAGGGCACTCGCCTTCTATATAGACCGAACAAAGCCATTCCGTAAGATAACCCAGTTGTTCATCGCCATCACAGAGCTGATGAAAGGTGCACCGGTGTCCTCCCAGCAGATATCTTTGTGAATCACTGCGTGTATCCGTACCTGCTACAACTTAGCAAACGTCTGTGCTGTCAAGGCTCACTCTACGAGAGCTCAGGCATTGTCAGCAGCCTTTATAGCAAACGTTCCTCTCCAGGAAATCTGCAGGGCTGCCACATGGGTGTCGGTGCATACCTTCACATCCCACTACGCCATCGTCCAGCACTCTCGTGATGATGCGGCAGAGCGATTCTTTGGTCTGCGGTTCCTTGACTCCGACCCCACCTCCAAGGTAAGGCTTGGGAGTCACCTGACTGGAACTGATATGAGCAAGCACTCAAAGAAGAAAGAACAGTTACTCACCGTTTTTGTAACTGTTGTTCTTCGAGATGTGTTGCCATATATATTCCATACCCCCCACCTTCCCCTCTGTCAGAGTAGCCGGCAAGAAGGAACTGAAGGGGGGTCGGGCCAGTAGGGTCTTATATAGAGCACCATATCAGTGCCACTCCAGGGGGCTCCCCAGCTGGCCCGACAGGTAGCTGCTAGGGAAAAAGTTTCCAACATCCGTGCACATGGCGCGCTGTCATAAACAGATAGCTAAGGGTTAATGTCTATTTCACCTGCAAAGGGGTAACCAAACACCTGACCAGAGGACCAATCAGGAAACCGGATTTTTCAAAGCTCAGGGAGGGAATTTTTGGGGTGCTGTCTTTTGTCTGTGCTCTCTGGCTTATGAGGAGTTGATTCTCTATCTCCAGGCTTTCTAATCTTCTGTTTCCAGTGTAGTACCAAAAGGTAGCCGACAGTAGTTTTTTATTGTTTTTTGTTTTACATGTGTTAGTTTGTGGAATGTTTTTAATTGGATATCTTTTCTGAATAGGCATGCTTTCTTATTTTTCTCTTTAGATTGACCCTGTATTTGTCAACTGATACAGGGACCTTTTTATGTTTTTTTCTTTTCTTTTTATATAAGCTTTTCTTTTATCTGTGGATTTTTTTCTAGGGGACTCAGTGGGGATTGAGCGCAACTCACCAGGGCATTGGCTTGGGAGGGAAGCCGGAGGGGGGAAGGTAATTTGTCCTCTTTTTTGTGTAAGGATTGAGCAGAGATATCTGGTGTACCCAGGGCGGAAGTTCTGGAGGGAGGTTAAGAGGTCGGGGAAGGGAAGTGGGGTTATTTCCCTTTGTTGTAGACTCAGGGCATCTCAGTCTTGGGGTCCCCCAGGGAAGGTTTTGGGGAGATCAGAGTGAGCCAAACACTGGAATTTTTGACTGGTGGCAGCGCTATCAGATCTAAGCTGGTAATTAAGCTTAGAGGATTTATGCTAGGCACCCACATTTTGGACGCTAAGGTTCAGAATTGGGATTTATGCTTATGATACGCGCACACACACCTAACTGGAATAGTTATGAGCAACACATCTCGAAGAACAACAGTTACAGAAAGGTGAGTAACCATTTTTTGCTGGAAGTTACGGATTCCATGACTTCTGTGACTAAATCTTAGTCTTATTTATAATTAAGGATGTACAAAGGAAAAAAAGAAAAGCAATCACCACCCAACAGAAGTCCATTCAAACCTCTTCCAAGTGTACAATATATGCTTGTGAGTATTGTCAGACTGAGAGCAGAGGCTGAAATCCACTAATAGTCTAAGTGTGCTCCCACTCACATAATGGAGCTCTCATTGAGAGCTTTCTACTTGACAATATACCTGAACTCATATTAGGGGCCTAACTTCTTGAGTTGGAAATAAAGGTTTGAAAGCATTCTCAAATGAGAGGGAGCACGAATGAAAACTATAAGGCCAAGATGTCATTTCCATGTTCCAAGTAGGTTGTTGGAGATATTTTTAGTGTAACCCACTGCCAACATTATGATTTATATTTGAACATTTGAAGCAAATCCATCAGTACTGAACGTTCTAAGCAGTGTGGCAGCTGGTAAAGAGATAATGAAAGCCGTAACTGAACTGTAGCTGGTGTCAAGTTCAAACATAACAATATTTTTGATTGACAGAAAAAATCAACAGTAGCAGAATTCTGCCATCCCCGTGTTATCTTCGTACTTTTCTCTCTCCATAGTCTCTTTTCATAATCTTTAAAAAAAATTCTGCCTTTTATCATTCTGTTATCTTAGCTTCCAACCATATTATATTATCCAAGCTGTACCAACTCATTTTCCCCTGCAAAGTCATCAACCTTTCTAGCTGTTGCTTCGAAATACTCTCCCTCATTCCTAATCAAAGGCTTATCACAAAAGTCATGATTTGGATCATAAGATATAAACATTGAATAAAATGACATTGTGACATGAAGATATTGTAGACACAATGCAGTATGTGCTAGAGATCAAAAACGTCAGATTAAGGAGGAGAGTCAGAATAGAGCTGATAGGAAAATGGAATTTCTGTCCCATGGGAAATTCCAAGATTTTGAAATTTTGTTTTGTCCTGAATTGGAACGTAAAGAAGAAATCTAGGAGATTTTTGTGAAACAAAATATTCTGAAATATCTTGTTTTGACCTTAATGAAACATATGACGTATACACACACACCAACAGGTATGGGAACTTGATGCAGTCCCAGTAGCAAGGAAGGGAGACACCACCAAGCAACAATAGGTAGTTCCTCCACCTGGAATTCTCTGGCACCCATTGGCCAGCCGGGGGAGAGGCCTGAAGTGTCTCTCTGGATTTGGCTTATTAGATACATTATTTACACAGCAGCATAGCAGCAAATTGTGCTTTAGAATGTGCAAAATATATTAACCAAAGAACATGAGTTCCTGCTCCAAGAAGTTTGTATTCTAAAGGCACAAATAAGTGCAGTAGAGTGAGGAGAAACAGTTGGGCATCAAGGAGTTATATGTAGATGGTAGTTTCTGCAGGACGGGGGGATTTCTAGTAGAGCTGAGCAATTTATTATAATTTATTGAGCAAATATTGCCTCTTTTTCTGTTTGTGAACTGTCCATGAGCAGCTTGTGATTTTCTCAAATTTATTTTATTTGAAATTGCCTGCCAAATAATTTATATGAATAATTCTTTGCTTTTGGAGAGTTTGTGGGCTGTTAATTCTGAATATTCATTAGTCAAAATCTGAGACACAGTTGTTTTGACTAGACTCATTCCAAAGGTTACCCAGCATTGTTTCTCTTCTTTTATTTATTAGATGGGCATAATACTTAGAACCAAGTTGCTGTCCCTTTCCTCGTGCCAGCTCTGCCTACTGCCACTGTCCTACCCTTCTTTGTTGCTGTTATTAGTGTTTCAGAAAAGGGCAGATACAGACACACATGAGAACAGAAGTTCACCTGCCTTCCAGTTCTGATGTGGTGCTAATAAGCAGCAGCTGCCTAACCCTTTCCCTTCTAGTTTAGCTCCGCTGGACACCTCCAGATCTGGCAGCCCCTCTCCCTATGACCCCTCCACACTGACTATTGTTCCAAATGAGTGTGGAAATACAAAGTAACTTGTGCACAGCTGTGGCTGAATTATGGGCAGTTACTAGATTCAAGCCATAATCTCTGAGTAACCTTTAAAAGTCTTTAGTGCTCTAGTGTGGCAATCACATTTCTGGTTTTATGTTTAATTTCTTCGTGTCCCCACAGACATTTACTTTGCCACCTGAATCCTGAAGTACATTTTCTGTTGTCCATCATTAGAATAATTTGAATGCAGATTTATCAGCTTTGCTCCATTTTGCTTGAATGGGCTATTCCTGTCCATTGATGTACCCTCCAGCCCCGATTCTTTCATGGTATCTGTTAGCATTCAACAAGTAATCCTTGTATAGTTGCTTTGTATTCTGCCTGCCCCTCCTTGTCCCTCCATGCACATTGCTCTCCTTCCTCCATTAACTCATCTTGCCCTCCCCAATAGTTTGTTTAAAACTGGGGAGAATAAGGATTTTTAATCCTAGGACAGAGTGCCTTTTTATAAGGATTTAGAATATCAAAGTGAACGGTTGTCACTTTTATTGCATTCCAAGGGTTATCTGCCATAAATAACTCTTTCCCTTATTTCCCAGTATAGAGACCATTTCTGCCATATGGCCATAACTGAGAGTGAGCAGGTAGCTGGGAACACAGAGAGCAGAGTTCTGGACTAAATTCAGCAGGAGAAACCAGAAAACAAGAGAAAATCTGTTTTTTGTCTCCATGGGGACAAAAATTTTAAGTCAAAGGAGGAAAAACACAGTCTTTTTTTTCTTTTTTTTCAGAAACAAGACAGATTTAGATAAGAGGACAAAGAAGCCAAACAGAAATGCAGCTGCAAGAGAAAGTGTTCTGCTATGAACATATGAGGGAGTTCATACAGGGCCAAAGGTGACTTGCACTGTATCCTACTCATGGGCCTCAGTATGTTCTTCAGTATAATGCCATTATACAGGACAGCAGCAGCTCTTACAGAACTGCCCATACTCATGTTCTCCCTCCCATGCATTCCCAGGGCACTCCACCCCTTCTAGTGAACATGACAGAGAAAACTGGAATCCCCAGAACATTCATTTTATCTCTGCATAGTCCAGAAACCATATTGTGTGGGACTAGGGGGGTTATCCTAGATATTGTGGCTGACTTGCATATTCGTTGGTAAACATAGTTGATTAGCAGCATTTCTGTTTCTGCTAATTGCTCATGAAAAGTACTCTAAGTTAAAGTAAGACAATGATGCTTAACAATTTCATAACTGTCCTAATCTAAAATGCTATAAATGCAAATGATGATAAAAAGTATATTATAATAAGATAAAAGATATTAGGATAAAAAGAAAAGTATATGACGTAAACCCCACAACCAACTAGGAAAACAATTCTGTTCAAGAACATCAAATGCTAACGTTTGATTGTGCTAGTTTTAGGCTTCAGCAAGATCCGTCCCCACATGGCCCTCTGTATCTGTAAAGTATGAGTATAAAGGCCCAGATCCTCAAAGGTATTTAGGTGCCTAACTCCCACTGAAATCCTAAATACCTTTGCGGATCCAGGCTAAAGAGTCTCTGGATTGGTTCACAGGCCTGGCCCAGGAAGCGTTCACAACAGTCATAGAGTCTAGTGGTACAGCTTGCCTGTTTGGTTGTGCATAGCTTGCTGCAAGGCCTGCAGCCTCCTCACTCCTTACCCTTGCTTTCACAAATGTTATGCAGAATACGATAGGTAGATATTTTGTTACCCATGCTGGGACAGTCTGTCAGCAAGCACCTCCACTTTGCTTTGAGCCTTCCCACTGCCTGGTCTTTCATGTCCCTGCAGGTAGAGACTGTAGGTGGTTTGTGTCTCAGAGCCCACAGTCATGCCTTCCATAGTTGTGGGCCTACAATCTAGCTTCTGCATCGGGAAGCCAGCAGAACTCAGTCAATTAATCTGTCTCCTCTGCATATTAATTCAAAAGATATTACTATAAATTGCTGCTAATTCTTTGAACACATTTGTGAAACAAATGTTTAGCATTAACCAGTAATGACTGGGAAAATAAGAGTTTCATTCCAACTGTTTAGTGTTGCATGGCGATATCAGAATGAAAAGAAGCCATTTTACTGGCATGAACTGTTTTGACTCAGAGCCTGCACAACAAAGAAAATAATTTTATTGAACTGGTTTAGCGTGCAGTACATATTCATGTTATTTCAAGTTCACTTACAGAATGGCAATTGCAAGAAATTGTCAGTTGGTGGAGCTAGATTACTCTACAAATTGAATGCACTTTAAGAGGTTTGCTTAAAAGGCCCCAAAGGAGAGTTTATAAATAGTACATAGGGGAAAAAATACAAGGAATTAGGGGATTTTTAGCAAATCCTTTGGGGAATCAGAGTTTGTATAGCCCTGGTTTTAATTACTCTACCACAGTAGAAGTAAAAGCCTTGTCTGTTGAGGGCAGAGGTTATCTTCTGCTAGCTGAGACAACTGAGATTTCAGCAACTTGGGTGCAAAATTGTATAGAGCAATTTTACATGTCACATTTTTTCCAGAAGTAAAATTGAATTAAGTCCTGATTTTTAAAATTCAGTTGTTACTAAAACATATTATATGTGATTTTTTTAAAAACAATTGTTTTGCATGTGGAAATCTGTTGCTGAAATGCCTTATTTATGGAGGTTTTTTATCATCCTTCTGAATCCACTTCTCTAAATATTCTTCACAAAATCAAGAAAGTCCCTCTGTTTACTTCCAGTTTAGGAACACAGAGCATCCTACCGACAATTCCTCTGTACCCTTCTGGAGTTAGCAATTGGGATAGGTAGGGATAAGGTCCAGAGTGACCTAGACAAATTGGAGGATTGGGCCAAAAGAAATCTGATGAGATTCAACAAGGACAAGGGCAGAGTGCTGCATTTAGGAAGGAAGAATCCCATGAACAGCTACAGGCTGGGGACTGACTGGCTAAGCAGCAGTTCTGCAGAAAAGGACCTGGGGATTGCGGTGGATAAGATGTTGGATATGAGTCAGCAAAGTGCCCTTGTTGCCAAGAAGGGCAACAGCATATTGGGTTGTATTAGTAGGAGCATTGCCAGCAGATCAAGGGAAGTGATTATTCCCCTCTATTCGGCACTGGTGAGGCTACACCTGTAGTATTGCATCCAGTTTTGGTCCCCCCCACTACAGAAGGGATGTGGACAAATTGGAGAGAGGCCAGCGGAGGCCAGCGGAAATGATTAGGAGGCTGGGGCACAGTACTTATGAGGAGAGGCTGAGGGAACTGGGTTTATTTCATCGGCAAAAGAGAAATGTGTGGGGGGGATTCCAAAGAGGCTAGAGCTAGGCTTTTTTCACTGGTGGCAGATGACAGAATAAGAAGCAATGGTCTCAAGTTGCAGTGCAGGAGGTCGAGGTTTGATATTAGGAAACACTATTTCACTGGGAGGGTGATGAAGCACTGGAATGGGTTACCTAGGGAGGTGGTGGAATCTCCTTCCTTAGAGGTTTTCAAAGCCCAGCTTGACAAAGCTCTGGCTGGGATGATTTAGTTGGTGTTGGTCCTACTTTGAGCAGGGGATTGACTAGATGACCTCTTGAGGTCTCTTCTAACCATGATATTCTATGATTCTATTCAATTAATTGTGCCCTGGCAAATATGTTTCTCTCTCTAAATGCTCGTTCATATTTTCTTTAAAAAATTAATACCACTAATAGGGTATTGTCAGAGGTCAATTGGCCCTTTAAGGAGAGTCAAACTTATAACAGCTTTCTGAAGGCTCACCTAGGAGTAACTGGTTGTGCCAGGTGGCTGGTAATGATCAATTAGTAGAGGAGCACCAGCACCCTATTCAAAGGCTGCTGAAGCTCAGTCACAGAGAGTGCTGTCAGAAGGAAGGTGTCTTTGAGATGAAGAGACTTGTGAGGAGAAGGCAACTTGAGAGGGAAAGAGTACTCTGGGAGCAAACAGGAGTAGAATAAGGGAAGGCATTGAGGGAGAGACACCGACACTGTTCCTCAAGTGGAGGGAGCAGGAGTACCCTCAAGGGAAGGGGTCTGTGACTGTTTTTGGGAGAAGAAAACTATTCTGAGAGAAGATCCAGGGGAAGGGAACCAGAGTTCTGAAGGAAAAAGCCAGTGGTAATTCTATAAAGCTTGTTTTACTGACCCTGGACTGCAGATGCCCTGGAGTTACCCGCGTAAGGTCTTGCTTATGTTTGCTTTAATTTTTGTTAATAAATGAGGCCCTGAAGTGAGGCATTCTTGGATGCTCAGAAGGTCTGTGTGGATTGGTCTATACCTGGCTGAGGGAAAATTAAGGCAGTGCTCGCTCATGGCACCTTTCTTGGATGCTAGGGGGCAAGCAGTTGGAGGGGGAGCAGCCACAGTCCTATTGCTACCTTTGGTTGTTTATCCTACATACTGTATTCACTGTGACGAAGGGGGAATTTTATCTCCCACTACCACCTTGATTCTCCATTCTTGGTGTATGGTAGGATATGCCCATTGAGTATGTATACTCCCTGATAACTTTTAATCTCTGGTCTCTTACCTAACCTTTCTCCAAGCCAGGGGGAAAGGCCAGAAGGGGAGGCCCTGGGGCAGAAGTGAGTGGGCATGAGTAGGTTCCTTCCACTTTATTGTGTGTGCACGCATGCATGTGTGCATGATTTTTAGTAGACTTTGAGCACTCCTAATTTAGGGCCTGACTGCCACTGGTCCTGTGCATCCAATAAGGAAGCGAGAAGGACCACGGAAACTCCCTGCTTTATAGATTCATGTATTTTTAGTCCAAAAGGGACCATTATAATCATCTAATAATCTGACCTCTTGCATAACAAAGGCCATTGAGTTTTCACCAAGTAACTAAGCTTTATGCAGTGTAACTTCTGTTTGAGCATCTCTCTTTAAAAGGTATCCAATCTTCATTAAAGACAACCAGTGATGGAGAATCCACCATATTTATAGGCAATGATTCCAATGGTTAACTATTCTCACTGTTAAAAATGGAGACCTTATTTCTTGTATGGATTTCTCTTGCTTCAGCTTCCAGCCACTGGACTTTGTTATTCCTTTGTCTGCTAAATTGAAGAGCCTTCTACTTTCTTTTGCTCTTTCTCCCTTGCATTGGGACTGCCACATTGTGGGCTTGATCCTGTCCTCCTTGCTCATGTTAAGCAATGCTTTATTTCACACAGGCAATAACTGCTCAGCATGAGTAAGGGGAGAAGAATTTGACCCTGTGTCTGGGCAGCAGACCATTGCTCCATGCCAGTATTGACAACCTCTTCAGATAGGATGGGGGCATGAGGGTAAGCCAGAGGAAAGGGATCCAACAGAACACTTTTTAATCCTTTCCAATTTTTTTGAAAGGTCAAAACCATTTTCCTGCTTCCTTCTGTACTCTGGTTTTTAACACTTTTCTTTTTTTATAAACATTTCCCATTCCTATTTGATCCCATCCCTCCCTGTTTGCTGTCACTTGAACAGCTGTGACAGGGTATAGTGACAATGGAACTAAGTTCTTGTCAGCTGGAGGGCCTTAAAAGTGAGAAGCTTTAATTTATTCCGCTCTCCAAAGAAGGCTTGCATTGTCATTGGAATATTAATGCTTGTTTGTTCTGTCTCTTTCACTCTGTTCAACTTGAATTGGAGATTTATGGATAAAATCTTTGATTTAATATAATCTAACTAGTGTGCCTAGCTTTCTTTATTCTACGTAACCCCCCTGATTTCTCATGCTTTTAAATCTATTCAATTTATTACCTTCCTCCTTCATACTGCCCTCCCCATGGTTTTGTATCATCAGCAAATGTCACCTCTTACTTCACATGTCTTCATCCACGTTAAAAGGTAGAGACAGTCAATCAGTCAGTAAATCCCTACTCTCTGCATATGCAGTTATCGCCAGCTGTAGCTCAATTAAACTCAACACTTGAATAGTTCACAGGAGAACACACACACATATGCACAAATTAATCAAATGAATCCATTTTCCAGTGACTAAAAGTATTCCCAGAATTTAAATCAGTAGAGCATGTGAAGGGAATGGTGGTTCTCTGCAGTGGCACTGATAGGTTGAAGTGATAATAGTCAGAACATAATTTTGAAACTAAGCGTTTGTCTATACTTAAAATGCTACAGCAGCACAGCTGTGCCAGTGTAGCATTTCAGTGTAGATGCTACCTATGCTGATGAGAGGGAGTCTCCTGTTGGTGTAGGTAATCCACCTGCGCAAGAGGCAGTAGCTAGGTTGATGGAAGAAATCCTTCCATCGACCTAGTGCTCGCTGCATGGGACTTGGGTTGGCTTAACAGCGCTGTTTTGAGGATTTGTCATACCTGTGACCGCTGTAATTAAACAGACCTAATTTTCTAGTGTAGACCAGGCTTTAGATGCCTAAATTAGGGCACCTATCTTCAAATTAGATGCTCTAATTAGCATCTACTTAGGAACCTAATATGGGTGTTTTGGTGGCTAAACACTGATTTGGGCAGCCTAAGCTGAGCAAAGCCCCAAACTAGGCATACATAATTGGGTGCCATGTGTACATATTTTGAAAATGTCAATGCATGTTTTTAAAGTTTCATGTTTCAGCTGCGCCCATTCTCCAGAAATGAAAGTAGAAGCAGCAGCCAGGGAGGGGGCCCTTGTGGAAAACCCTAGAGTGTTTGCCTGTTTGATAGGTTTTTAAAAATCAGTTTTAAAACCACTTAAGAAAATTTTATCCGTGCTCTTGACTGGTTTAAAAAGCCTACAATGTTTATCCTCTGTTTAAACATAACGGTTTTCAGAACCGTATTGATTTAGGTCTCACTTTGGGAAAGCAGTTAAGCAGTGTAAGTGCTGTCCTCAGGGCCTCAATCCCTTCTAAATCCTGCAGGACTCTCATAGTGGAAGGGATGGTGGAGCGCATAGTATTGTGATAGGCTTCACTCAGGCTCTAACCCTGGGGAGGAAAGTTCTGTAGACAAAATGGAAAAATCCTCACCTCTGAGTTTGATACGGTTGTATGGGGCCAAGGTCTGGAGTGACCAGTATAACTGAGATCAGAGTGTGTTAATGTAGGAGTGAATTCAGGCAAGTTTAATGAGAGTTACTGATAAAGAGGTTGAGTGAAGACGTGTGTGGTCCTCTGCGTCCGTCTCTGAATAATTCCACTCTTACCACTTCTATAGTCTTGTCTACACTAGTTTCCCTCCCACCCGCTGAATGATTCCACACTAGCCTTATAATGCTGGTTGGTGGGGGAAGAAATCACAACTTTTTTCAAAAATTTTACCCCAAACTTGAAATTTTGAAGATCTTCAACCAGCTCTAAAGTTGGCTTTCAAAAAGTGGGGGAGACTTTCATCAGTTTTTTCTAATCTTTAATTTAGACATTATGAAATTGAAAAGACTCTGAGCAGTTCTAAATGATAACAACAATAAAAGCGACAGCACTAGTATAGATAGCGTGCCAGCGATTGCTGTCATTTTTACCATCATGTTGTAAAACCTGCTCTGAGCAGGTTTTAGACAAGACTCTGCTTAAAATGCTGGCATCTAGCTGGAGCCCTGTCTCCAGTGGTACATCTATGTTGCATTTTAAAAGCCATGGCAGAGAGTCTCAGAGCCCGGGACTGCAGATTTGGGTTCGTGTTAGGGGACTAAAAACAGCAGTGTCGATATGTGGCTTGAGCTGGAACTTGGGCTCTGAAACCCAACGCCAGTGCTTACTTTGTAATGAAAGAAAGAGGAGCCGGGGCTCAAGCAATTTTTTACATTCATAACTGATACAGAAAGCCAGAGGTGCCAGAGCTATGAACTGCCAAGTGTAGTGGTGCTGGGGCTCAGCCCTAGCGAGCCGTGACATAAACTAAGCACTGCTCAACCCCCTCCATGGGCTTCAGAGCCTGTGCTCCAGCCCAAGCCCAAATGTCTACACAGCTCCTCTGTGGCTCGAGCCTGGGCTCTGAGACTCACTTCTGTGGGTTTTAAAACACAGTGTAGACATACTCCATGTGTGCTCAAAGCATTGCTACCACTGTTTGAGATGCTGTTCTTAGCAGTAGTTGGGAATATCTTAGAAAAAAGACTAGCACAGCCTACATATGGAAAATGACCTGTGTGTGACAGTGTCAGTGATGCGTTCACTCTGCACTTGAAAATAGTCAAGCTGCTAATGTAGACATCACCAGGCCCTTCACAACACCCTTTGCACAAATCACATTAGGCCAGAGGCTCTCAAACTGAGGGGTGGGGGGCAGGCTCTCCCTGGAGGGAATGCAGACTGTATTTTGTGGGGGAGTGTGAGAGGCTTCAGGGGAAAAAATAACATACTAAGCACATTTTACTCACAGACATATCAGGTCATCAGATGGCGCTGTGTATTTGACTTTCGAGGGCACTGTGCGTTTTAATAAATTTCTGTGAAGCTTGCATAGCATTATACAAAGTCTTTCTAGCTGTACATTAATACAGTTGCTATGATGTGGTGTGCACATTTGATTGTAAGCCTGGACCACAATCACAGTTTTGCTTTTGCTCTTATTACAATGCATCGTTGGCTCATTCGTGGAACAGAAAAAAACCCAAAAAACACAATTGAAGTGAAGCATCACCACTGCATATATCGGTATAAGTATTTATGTGGCGGGACGGGGGAGGGCATAAACTACTACAGACACAAAAAAGGGGTGGGGGCATGATCAAATAAAATAGCGAGCCACTGTGTTAGGCCATTGCTGAAATGAAATGTTGTCTGTCTAGGATGTTGGTAATCGCTTGCCCCATTTGAGGGAGGCCAGGAGTGGGAAGCCATTGCTGATGCTTGTTGTCAGTGATGGGTCATTTTCCTAGTTAAAACAGATTCTGTGGGTATATAATAGGCACTGTGAGAAATAGAGATGCTTGATGCAAAGTCTAGTGGGAAACTTTGTATTTACTTCAATGGATTTTGAATCAGGCCCTAGTAGTGAAGGATTTGAAGGCCACGCCTTCATGTTTTGACACTCAATCCTTTGCCATTCGGTGGATAAAAAAGTTGCTATATAATACAATTTTCAACTGTTCAGTTCACTTCTATTTTAAAACTCACTATTTCACTTGCTCTATACTTTTCTTCTTAACTACAAAGGAGAACTTGTTTATAGAAGCATTACAACATTACAGATGCTGGTATTAAGATTGTGAAGTGACCAATACATTACGGTTCTCAGACATTCCTGTTTATACACTTGAATTTTAGAGTAATAAAAAGCTACAGGCTTGTTAATCTATGATTTATGATATGAAAAACTTTATCATCCTATAGTGTAAGAGGAATACAAAATAAAATCTGGCCACAAAAGTTGACTCCAGCTCTGATACTTTGAAGAGACATCATTTTTATTCAATGTAACTCTAAATAGAGGCATTGAAAACATTGCCATAGGCTACTTCCCTGCTTCAGGGTGTCAGGGAAATAACTTCTGAATATTCTCAGAAGTGTTCAACAAAGCATAAATTATATTGAGGATGGAGAGACAGGAAAAGCTCAGATGCCTATGAATTACTGAATATTTCCCCACGGTATAAACATTAACGACTTTAATTAGATTATAATTGCTCATGGAAGCATATTCTTGCACAAGATAAAAATACTTTACATTGCATTCATGGCTAAGCTACTGTATCAGCTGCACAATATATACGGAGATATACCTATCTCATAGAACTGGAAGGAACCTTGAAAGGTCATTGAGTCCAGTCCCTTGCCTTTACTAGCAGGACCAATTTTTTGCCCCAGATCCCTAAATGGGCCCCTCAAGGAGTGAACCCACAACACTGGGTTTAGTGGGCTAATGCTCAGGCCACTGAGCTATCCCTCCCCCTGCCTCTGGAGGCTTAATGTAAACTTCACTTAAATACAATTTCCTCACTAAATGTAAACTACTTAAGCCCACAGTATATAATATATTATACACATATATTAGTGTGATTGTAGCAATGCTTTAGTATTTAGAGATTGTGGGGCAATGTGCAGTCATGGCACTGCGTGGCTAGATCCACCAGAAAGAAAGCTGGTACACTTTCCATGGCAGGGGCCTCAGGCATTGTTGGTACTTCAGTCTCTCCTGTTCTCCACCAGTGCACACAAAAGTTTAGTCCCCTGAGGGCTGATATGCTTTGGTCTACCTAAAATCTGGGGGTGAAATTTGGTAGCTTATGATATACAAGAAGTCAGACGAGGTGCTCTAATGATCAGTTCTGCCAGTAAACTGGATGAAACTATGGGACGGCATCCCAAGAGCGTCACCTCCATGCATCCATCACAGGGGATTGTTAGAATGTAGTATGAGGTGTTCTTTCCTTATTAGTCCAGGACTTAGATTTTAAAGTGCAGATCCACTCGTATTTCAGCTAAACCACTGAACAAACTAGTCCAAAATTCTATCCTTGAGCCAGAGGTGAAAGTAAGCTGGTATGCCCCAGTACGGCGTACTGGCAAGAGCCGGTGTGCTGTACTGGGGCGGATCAGCTTCCCCTGGTGGCAATTTAAAGAGCCTGGGGATTCGAGCAGCAGCTGGCGCCCCGGGCCCTTTAAATTGCCACCAGAGCCCTGCTGCCGGAGCTTTAGAGAAGTGGCAGCGGGGTCCGGGCGGCAATTTAAAGGGCCCAGGGCGCCTGCTGCAGCTACTGCCCTGGGCCCTATAAATTGTCCCTGGAGCCCTGGGGTAGTGGCAGCGGGGCTCCGGTGGCTATTTAAAGGATCCGGGGCTGCGGCAGCTGTTACTGCCCCAGCCCTTAAAATAGCTGCTGGAGACCTGCTGCTGCCTCCCCAGGGCTCTGGGGATGATTTAAAGGGTCCGGGGCTCCAGTAGCTGCTACCACCCCGGGCCCTTTAAATCATCCCTGGAGCCTGCTGGAGCCCTGGGGTAGCGGCGTGGGGCTCAGGTGATGATTTAAAGGGCCAGGGCTCTGCTGCCGCTACCACCCCAAGGCTTTTAACTTGCCACCGGAGCCCTGCCACGCTACCCCAGGGCTCCGGCTGCGGGCTCTAGGGCTGATTTAAAGGGCCTGGGGTGATAGCAGCATATGGAGCCCTGGGCCCTTTAAATCACCACCCAAGCCCCCGGCTGCTGCTGCTATCCCAGGGCTCTAGCACTACGGCTCGGGTGGCAATTTAAAGGGCTCAGGGCTCCCACTGATGCTACCCTCCAAGGCCCTTTAAATCGCCACCCAAGCCCTGCTGCTGGAGCCCTGGGGTAGTGGCAGCAGGGTTCTGGCAGTGATTTAAAGGGGCAGGGGCTCCTGGCTGCTGCTACTGCAGCAGAGCCCCAGGCTCTTTAAAACTCCACTAGAGGCCGGGGCTCCCCGGGCTGGAGCAGCTGGAGCCCTGGGCCCTTAAGGCCCCGCCTCTTCTGGTAGAGGCCATGCCTCTTCCAGTTGAGCCCCCTCCCCTCCTAAGGACTCGAGAGTACCAGTATGTCCTTTAAGTTACTTTCACCCCTGCCTTGAGCACACAACCTGAGCAGCTGGGAAGTTCATTAGGTATTGGGAGAAAAGAATCCCAACCCCATATTAAGGCCACAGAGCATTAATAAAGCCATCTTGTCACTGCTACTCCAGCTCCAAGGCTGTGCCACGTATGCCTTGCCAGTCCCGCTCCACAAACAGCAATGGTTGGTGGATCCATGTAGTAGTGAAGTGACCAGACCCACACCAGGTCCATATCCTATTCCCATAGCATTCAGAGAGCTTCCACAGCTCCATGGTGCACAGAGAGTGTGAAACTCTGCCACAGTTCCCTAAAATCCGTCTTTCCTTTTGTTTCCCCATGCAACGGGAGCACACCAATTTTGCTATGCCTGTGGACTTCTACATCTGTAGGAGGGCCAGGGGGTAGGGAGGATTTTCTACTTAATTAAAATATGGTATTTCTATTTGCTGATGTTTGAAAGGAAATACTATTTGTTTTCCCACATCTGATATATTTTTTAATTGACATAAGAAATATCAAACCATGAACTACCTCTTCTTTATTTTTTTGTTATATTTGGCTTGAAGAATCTTATTTGAAGGGAAATCTGGGAACAATAGTATACCAAATAAAAAAAAGTGGGTAAATGTGAATATTTTCAATTCAGACAAATACTGCTATAATTAATTTACTTCTACAAATCTTTAACCCAGCTTCTAAGACAAATGAAGTGTTCCAAGCTACCGTAAGAACCTTAGTTAGTTTTAATGAGAATATTGACTCCCAACACACAAGAATATGTAATACTTTACTTTTGTAATAGGAAGCTGAGGAGGATGTTGAAAGTAGGCTAGATAATATAAATTGAGAGGGCAAAGCCTGAGGTTCTTACTAAATTTTTATGCAGTCTTTACTCATTTTGGCCCTAAATTAAATAACCTATTTTGACCCTAGAAATCAGGATCTGGCCTGAGATTAATAATCTCTGTGAATACAAAGAGAAATGATAAGATTCCCCACTGACCTGCACCTTACTTCGTCGTTTACCTCTCCTCCCCTTACAGTCTTTCATCTGCCTCCCTCATTTACCCTGCCCTCCATGCTTCTCTTCATCCTTCTTACCCTACCTACTCCTTCCTCACCATACCTGTCTTTCACACCCCTTCTCTAAGTGTTCCTCTTCACCTTCCTTCCTTTTTTCTACTCCCTTGATCATGTTACTTCTTCCTTGCCTGCCGTTTCCCATGGACCTCATCTGTTGCCATTAAATACAATGTAACTAACAAGATAGTTTGATTCATGTGTATGATATAGCAGTTCCCCTTCCCCTTATTTGTTTCTGTGTCTTTTAGATTGTAAGATCTTTGAGGCAGGGATTGTCTTGTCATATGTGTTTTCACAGAACTCATCACAAATGGGCCCTCCAGTCCTGACTAGGGTCTTTGGCAGTAGCGCAGGATAAATTATCAATAAATAACAGTCATAATATTAGTCTGGCCACATGGCACACCCAGTACATCTTATGCTACAGGATAGACTAAACAACACAAACTATAATGCATTAATATTTACACTTCATGAAGAAAACAGGAATAAAAATGACTCTTTGTGTTGAAAGTGGCAGAGCTGAAAGTGGAGGAAAAATCATAACTTTTGGAATATCCTGATTTCTGAGCGCTTGCTTTCTCACCTTGAATATCGCACTAATGTTAGCTATTGTGTTTAATTTTCCGGGTTTTCTTAGGAAAAGACACTGCTAAATTGTAGTGCAATCTTACCTAAATAATCCTAAATTGAAGTGGATTTCACCGAGGAGCTATTAATAAATTAGTCCTAAACTCAGGAGGCATTAACAGGGCTCTCTTTATTTTAGGGAATCTTTAAACAAATATGTGACTCTAAATGTTCATAGCTTTACAATTACTGAACCAATTTTCATTAGACATGAATAATTTTACTTCCTCATTGATGACCTATGAAACAACTTGGTTTGGAGGGTGTAGTATTAGCCTTTTTCTGAGATTTGCAGGCTTCAAAATTTCAATTAGGACATATGGGGAAAGTGTGCTGTATTTTTCATGCTAGCTTAACTCAAATGGTTGAACTAAGTTTACTCATGCTTTCCAAAATAATTCAGCTTTGGGCTTAGAACAAGCATGGAAATTTTCAGCCTCATGGAATTTGTCTGAGAGTTATGAGTAAGTGAAAAAGGAGAGGGTAGTATGGAAGTTGGAATTCCTCTTTAACGATAGCAGTCACTATCGCCTGGATCCCAAAGTAGTTTGAACTACATGCTCAAGTGAACAATAATGGAGGATTCTAGTAGAAAATTAATAGACTGTCAAGTACTATTTATGGATGATGAACTGTAATAGCAGAGGAAGGCCAAATGCTAACAGTAACATGTAGCCTAACAAAGATTTATACCATGGTTATTTGGATAGTTATTCAGCTATCTTCTCAAAACTGAAAGACAAACAAACAAAAGACTCCCTACACACACACTCTCATCTGAAAACATTGAGTATAACAAAGCAGCTAAAGTCAATACCATTCTAGCAAACTGCAAATGACAGATTACAGTCAAGTGATGTAATGCTATGAGACTGGTTTCTGGACAGAATTCAGTCATGCAATTGTACCTGAAACAGCACAAAAACAAAAAAAAACATGCTCCAGTTTCTTTCTTGCCACAAAGTGAGAGGCATATGAGAGTTTTAAATCTCTTACTTTCTACCCTTAATATGGCATCGGATGGGGCTAAGCACTGGTTTAGTAACCTTTCTCCTGGACTTATTCAGGTTCAATTTCATGTTATGCATGCTCTATACAGGGCCGCCCGGGGGGGGGGGGGGGGCAAGTGGAGCAATTTGCCTCAGGCTCCAGGCCCCATAGGGGCCCCACGAGCTCTGGTCTGGCAGCAGTCCGGGTCTTCGGAGGCATTTCGGTGGCAGGGGGCCATTCAGTGCTGCCAAAGACGTGGAGCGACTGAAGGCCCCCCCCCACTGCTGAAATGCTGCCGAAGACCCGGACCGCCGCCGGTTGAGTACAAGCGCCGCAGCTCCCCCACTTTGCCCCATGCCCCTTGAATCCTCTGGGCAGCCCTGGCTTTATAGAATGCAGTGTCTGCTTTAGTCTACTCAGAAGGTGTATGTTTGGCAGGAAAAGCCACTACTGCCACCTCTCCTGAAGGAATTGTGCTGCCACAGAAGGTAGATGCAAAGAACCTCATAATGATGAGGGGTTGAAGGTTAGATCTTGTGATAGAGTGTTTATTTCACACAAGGCCTGAGCAAGTTAGAAAGGGCTGATTTAACTTTATAGCCTGCACCTGGAGGAGGACAGGGCTGAATAAGCCTAACTGGAGATGAAGTGCAGCTGGGCAAGGGTAGTCTGGGCCTGTATAAATCCAGGAAGCTGAGTATAAGAGGGGGCTGTAAGACAGCTTTCCAGTTATCTCCTAGAGATCAGTGATGTTGATTATGGGTAAGGTGGTGTTAAAGTGGGGGACTACAGAGTCTGGCAAGAAGCAGGGCGGGGGGTAGCCCTTGGGAGCAGAGGAAACTTAGATGTTGGCTAGGAGTTACAGACATGAACTATAAATAAGCCCAAGGAAACAGTCGTAGGAACCGAGATTGAGTAGATCATGGTTGCTTGGCATAGAGTCCCTGAGTTGAAATTTATAGGAACCTGGACTTGCCTACTACTCTGTCAGCCACTGGGTGGCACAGGGCCTCTATTTGAACTGGCAGGCCACCTGACGTGGTGTATGGACTGCTTGTCCAGTAGGACTTTGACAGCCCTAAAGAGGAGGACTAAACAGTGGCTTGTTTAGAGGGCTGAGCACCATGAGTCCTAGAGAGAGAGAAGGGCACTGTGGTGTGAGCAACTGATGAAAAGGTGTGTCAGACTGGGTGAGGGCTAGTCCACAGGCACAAGGAGGTGCCCCAATGGTTCCTGTACCTGTTACATATCTCCTTATGGGTGTACAAGTTTACATACGGTCTGATACTGAATTGACCCATTGGCTCTCCAGGTTTTCAATACCTCATCCCCAGCTGTCTTTATAAAGTTCCAAAATCTTCCCTAGTAAAGTGACTATTTCTTTGAAGCTCTCCAAATTCTGCTACACTGTTATCTGGGCCCTTTTACCCCTTTCTGAGTGTCTGATGTGGGAATGTTTGCCCCCAAAGTGATTATTCAGCTTGCTGTAGTACAATGAGCCAATGGCAGGCTTTTTTTAATGTTGCTCACATGACCTCTTCCAAGGATTATTATGGTCTGTACAATAGAATGAACTAAGTTCTGAAGGCTTGTTTTCGTTTTGACAGGTCAGTGAATCCAAAGCAATAGCTCCAATGCGCTGAGATGTCACAAGCCAGTTCTGTGTAAATGAATATAATACTAGAAAAAGAGGGGGCTATACGTGGCTTGATATCTCCATGGTACAGTCACTGAAAATCAAAGGAAGAGTTAAAATGGAGGAAAGCAATTGCATCAGAAATAAGTTTATTAAAGATCTTCAGAAGCAGAAGACTATGTGAGGGAAAGACATTTAGCTACAACTTCACAGAGGTTTTTCAGTGTAAATAAGATGTTTATAATGCCTTATAAGAATTTGGAAATTCAGAGTAATAATTTGTTTGCTCTCTTACAGGAACTTCCTCCAGGAATGCCTTTCTGGGAATGGTCCTTTAATGTGACGGACGCAAACAACTGCAGCACTAAGTAGCAACTTTGTCACTAGCTGTTCTTTCCTGCATCTCTCTCTCTTCAACTTGGTAAGTAGTCTTACTCCTGGTTATGTTTCCCTGTCTTATTCTGGAGGAAATACCACATTCTCACACCACGTACTTGCATGTTCATGAGGATGTAAGTGTGCTGGTTCTTGTTGGGTCTGCCTACAAAAAGCTATTGGAGTTTTCATTTATGAATTAATTACTCAAACTGTCCGTTAAGGTGTAAACCGAATACATCCCCTCAATACAACAGTTATGGCCCAGTTCTGAAATACGTCTCAGAGTAGAACTCTCATTTACTTTTGTCATAAACAGATGGTTAAGGGTTAATGTCTCTTTTACCTGTAAAGAGTTAAGAAGCTCAGTGAACCTGGCTGACACCTGACAGAGGACCAATGGGGGAACAAGATACTTTCAAATCTTGGTGGAGGGAAGTCTTTGTTTGTGCTGTTTGTTTTGTTTGTTGTTCGCTCTTGGGAAAAAGAGGGACCAGACATGCAACCAGACTCTCCAAATCTTTCTGAATCAGTCTTTCATGTTTCAAACTTGTAAGTAGCCAGGCAAGGTGGATTAGTCTTATGTTTGTTTTCTTTCAACTTGTGAATGTTTTTCCTTTTGTTGGAAGGATTTTTACCTCTGTTTGCTTGGTAATTGAATTTGAAGCTGGGGTGATGGGGATGGCCGGGTCTCCCTCAAGTCGGTGTATGAATCTATCAATACTCTGTAAGACATTGATCCTATCGCTGATGTTAGAAGATGATAATTTTTGTACTTTTTCTTTCTTAAAAATTAAACCTTTTGTTCCTTTTTTAAGAACAGTGATGTAGTGTTCTTCTTAGCGGTTTCTAAGATCCCACAGGGGCTCATTGGCCGCGTCTGAACGTACTCAGCGGAGTTGGTGGGGTGGAAATTGGAGGTGATTGGCCGTTGAGCGCCTAGGGACCCAGCGGTCTACCTATCTGCGGCTGCTTTGGTTTTATTATGATCCAGGAGTTGAGTCAGTCTGGTTAGGCCGTCTCAGGAAAGAACCCCAGGAGTGGTGGGAAACGTCTGGGATAACGAGGGGACGAAGAGCGTAATTTCTCCTTGTGTTAGATTCAAGGGGTTTGGGTCTTGGGTTCCCCAGGGAAGGTTTTGGGAGAACAGGAAGTGTGCCAAACACTATATTTTTGGCTGGTGGCAACGTACCAAATTTAAGCTGGTAATTAAGCTTAAAAGTGATCATGCAGGTCCCCACTTTTTGGACGCTAAAGTTCAAAGTGGGGGAAAACCCTTGACAACTTTAGTGGAAGTTCTATATGCAGCGGCTTGCAGGACTGGGCTTTCAGGAGCACATCATGTTTTGGAATGAAGAATAATAGACATGAGACAGGAGGCATGTTTGTGGATGATGCTGTGGATTTTCTTTGTCTATTCCTGCTTTCCTCTCTCTACCACAATAAGTAAAATCTGTGGAATGCAGAGCTATATGATACTACTAATTTTCACTTTGAGTACAGTGAAGCCTACTTAAATTAACAAATGAATAAATAGCAAATGCATTTTAAAAATGAATAATGCATACGTGTGTAATAAATCGTGCTATATGCCTACCTGTGAGAGCTGCAACTTTAAAATGAATAATATGCATCAAAGGGAACTTTAACATCCCTTTTATTCATTAGCATTTTAGTGCCTCATTGATAGACTTTAGATTAGTCAGGCTGTAAGGTGTCTATTGTCAAGTACTGACAGTGCAAGAAATTGCCTTCTGTACCCCTGAAGTGTCACCTGACTGTAGTTAAAAACTCATCTGCTGTTAAGGGTCATCATGAGACGGTATAAATTAACAATGTTTCTGAAGAAGCTGAGCTGCATTAACACTATCAATCCTGGTTCCTTGTGAGTCATGGAAATTGATTAAAAATGGCGTAATGACTCAAACTAGATGAGTCATTATTTAAAATATTACCTAAGGATTTCCCACTGTAATCTCAATGAGACCATAATGTAACTTTCCCAAGTCCTTTAAAACTGGAATGTTTGACCTTCCCTGTACAGATAAGATGGAACCATGTGTTTGGAAACCATAAGACTTGTGTTTGCCACTCATCCATGCAAACAAGACCAAACTGTTATAATGGGCTAGGGTAGCTGTTGGCAACCTTCAGAAGTCATGTGCTGAGTCTTCATTTAATCACTCTAATTTAAGGTTTTGCGTGCCAGTAATACATTTTAATGTTTTTAGAAGATCTCTGTCTATACGTCTATAATATATAACTAAATTATTGTTGTATGTAAAGTAAATAAAGTTTTTAAAACATTTAAGAAGCTTCATTTAAAATGCAGATCCCACCCCCCAGACCGGTGGCCAGGACCTGGGCAATGTGAGCGCCACTGAAAATCAGCTTGCATGCCGCCTTCGGCATGCGTACCATAGATTGCCTACCCCTGGTCTAGGGTTTGTTTCACTGAGCTGGGGAAGCTTACTGTAATACCCATTTTGAAGCTCTGTCTAAAATACCTTAGCAAAATGAACAAGCCACAGAGGCTACAACTGAAGCAATGCTGTGTAGGTTGAGACAAACAGTGCTTGACACCATTTTGGAAACTGGACTTAAAACCTGAGGCTCAGGAGTAATCCTAAGCGTAAAAAATGGACAAATCCTGGTCCTCATAGTTAATCATCTCAGAAATGGTATCAAAACATCTTATGTCTCAATCTTAAAATTTTCTGTAGGGTGTAAATTACATTGTAATTGCCATGAAAATGAGATTCTGAAGTACAATGTAATTGTTTTGGGGAGACAGTACTCTACATTTTCTTTCAAGTAATCCCTTATTGGCTGTCTGAATTCTTCTCTCTTTCTTAATTCACTGTACATTATTTCTGTATTCGTAGGACCCATAAGCTATGCCCTATGGTATTAGAAGTGGCTATTGCAACTATATTAGGAGAATCCTGTAGTTCAAAATGTGCATGCTGTGAATGACTTGTTGCCTTTTATTGATCAGTAATGCAGCATTTCAATGTATCCAAATTATATAAACCACCCTGTCTATTTCAAATTCCTTTTCTCTTCTAATTATGGGATAAATACACTATAAATATCAACTGGTACTATTGAACATACTACATAAAAGGTTTGTGAACTACTATTTTAAATCTGCTAACATGGAGGTTTTTTAAAGAAACATTGAAAGTTGCAAATATCTCAAGCTAGATTAAATGAACATTGTATGTGACTTAGTCAATGTGGTGAAGTTATTGTGTATTGGGTTAAAAGATTTCAGCCAGAATGCATTCATGCAGGAAACAGGGGACTATGGGGGCGGGGGGGGAAGAAATGGGAAAGCAACACAAGTGGATCCAGATAAGCAATCCCTGAACAAACACTTGGGAGGCAGTTGCCTCCCATCCATAGAAATGTAGAGCTGGAATGGTTCTCCCTGACAGGTATTTGTCCAACCTGTTCTTAAAGACCTCTGATGGAAGGCTATTCCAGAACTTAACCATCCTTGTAGTTAAAGATTTCCCTAATATGTAACCTAAATCTCCCTTGATGCAGAAGCAATATTCTCATCAGTGCAGGTGTCCATGTATAAGTCATCACCCTATTCATAAACTTATCAGGCTCCTCCTGGAACAACTTCACAAGAGTTTCAGACTTCTCTAAGTTGTGAAAAACAATGGAATCACAAATGACCCCTTTCTGAAACTTTGGAAAATCACCAGTGCCATAAAAAGTCCTTCTTTTCTACACACAAATACCCACATGGCTAACAGCAAAGCACTGTAGCTGTGAAAATTTTCACAAATTAGACCAATATTATACCACTGAAAGAACTGCTATTTTAAGTTATTTACCTTTCACATATCTGCATGTTTCCATTTAGATATAATACCCAGTAAAGAATATGGAAGATGCAGATGAAGCCCATTACTACTTGTCCTACCTTCAACAGATATAGAAAAGTCTTCACATCCATTAAGGGCTGTTATAAAGAGATATGTGAGCAATTATCATGTCTCCCCTCAGTCATCTTTTTCTCAAGACAAGTACCTTCTGTGTCTTACCTTAACGCTCCTGTTAACAAACTCCAGAGTATTTGTGGGTTTTTTGCAGCTACATCACATTGGCTCATTCAATTTGTGATTCATTGTATCCCCCAGATCTTTCACAGCAGTATTACCATATAGCCAGTGATAACTCCCCTCTCCATCTCGTAGCTGGCATTTTTTTGTTTTCCTCCCTCTTAAGTGAGGTCCTTTGCCCTTGTCTTTATTTTTTTTCTCTTTTCTCTCTTCACCCCTCTCCCCCCACCCCCAAACCAATTCTCCTATTTTGTCAAGGTCCTTTTGACTTCTAATCCTGTCCTCCAAATTACTTGCACCCTCTCCCAGCTTGGTGTCATCCACACATTTTTATAAGCATACTTTCAACTTCATTATCCAAGTCACTAATGAAACCATTGGCTAGTATGAAACCCAGGACAGACTCTTGTGAGACCCCACTAGATACAGCCCCCCAGTCTGACAGCAAACCATAAATACTCCTTGAGTAGGGTCTCACAACCATTTGTGCACTCTCCTTATAGTAATTTTACCTAGCCCATATTTCCCTAGTTTGCTTATGAGAATGTCTTATGGGTTTAGATTTTTAAGTAAGGCTTTTATCATAACTACTGGTCCCCATCCCCCATTCACTAGGATGGTAACCCTGTCAAAGAAGTCTATTAGGTTAGTTTGGCATGATTTGTTCCTGAGGAATAGCCAGCATGGATTTATCATAACCTGTTATCCTCTAGGTGCTTACCAGGGGCGGCTCTAGCTTTTTTGCAGCCTTCAGTGGCTTGCCCGTGGGAGGTCTGCCAGTCCCGCAGCTTTGGAGTACTCACCACCAAATTGCCACCGAATCCGCAGGACTGGCAGACGTCCCACAGGCAAGCCGCCGAAGGCTGCCTGACTGCCGCCTTTGCAGGGACCGACAGGGCGCCCCCTGTGGCTTGCTGCCCCAGGCACGCGTTTAGAGCGCTGGTGCCTAGAGCTGCTGCTGGTGGCTACAAGTTGTTCCAGTATCTTTTCCAGTATCAACGTTAGGCTAACTGTTCTAGAAGTCCCCCAGGTCCTCTTCTCCCCCTCCCCTTTTTTTTAAGGATAGGCACTATATTTGCCCTTCTGCAGCTCTTGGGACTGAATCTGTCCTCTGTAAGTTCTCAAAGGTAATTGCTAAAGGTTCAGAGCTTGCTTCATCTAGTTCCTTAAGTACCCTACAATAAATTTCATCAGGCCTTGCTGATTTGAATACATCTATCTTGTCTAAATGTTCTTTAATCTGTTCTTTCCCTATGTTGATTTGTATTTCTTACCCAACACAATTAATGTTAACAAGGGGAATCTGGTCACATTTACATTTTTAGTGGAAACTGAAGCAAAATAGGCATTAAACACCTCAGTCTTCTTGGTCAGCAATTAGCTCTTCTTCCCTGCTAAGCAGAGGACCTACAATTGTTTTCTTCTATCTTTTGCTTCTAATGTATTTAAAGAACCTCTTCTTCTTGCCCTTTTACATCCCTTGCTAGGTGTAACTCATGTCTTAGCCTTTCTGATTTCTGTCTTTCCCCTCCTACTCCCCCCAACGTTTGCACTATTTTGTGTTTTTTCCTTAGCAATTTGTCCATCTTTCTACTCTTTATAGGATTGCTTTCTGATTTTTTTTTTCAGGTCACTAAAATGCTTCTGATAGGAAAAATAATAGTAAAAGGCTAATATGGTTCTGTTAGCTCCCAGGATCATATATCCTGACTCCAAGGAAGAGGCACGTTTGCTTTGCCAGGCTGGGAACTGGGAGATAATACCCTTGCATCTGGGATAGTACCAGCTTTTCCTGTTACTTTGGGGTATGCTCATTTATTAGGGTTACTCTTCTGGTGGGGAGGGTTCTGTACTTCTGTCAATGTACTGCTTGTGTTCTCATACAGAGCTAATCTGAAAACTCCTGTGTACCCATGATGCAATTAATTGTAGCTCACTCACTCACCATTTATTGTAAACTCTGGAGCCCTCTTTCAAATTGAACTAACTTTGCTGCAAATCGAGTTACTGTGGTCTGTCTGTGTATGCAATGCTGCTATGGCACTCTTCCAGCAGCTATCCCATGTGGCTTTGTGGGTGACTATTACTGACTTATGTGCCCTCTCCTCCTCTGGCATCACACTGACCAGATGTCCCCTTGCTGGTGCCAGAAGGGGCCATGACCAGGATGCTGAACAGTGCTGGATAATGAGCAAGAGGCTCAGGAGGACTTGTGTTCAAACCCTGGTTGCCTGGAAAAAAATCCCGCAACCTGCCCATATTTTGAGGAGCTGGATGGGATTTTATATACCTACACTGTCTACAGGTACTCCATCGCTGTGAGCCACTACCTCAGGGCAGACACCCCAAACTGGTGGAATGTTCCATAATTAGATTTCACCAAGTGAGTAACAAATGTGAACTCCTGAAATATTGCAATAGTCTTATAATGGAGTCACAGGAAGTCCCCTTGGACATTCCAGTCTGTGATAAATGGTTGATCACACCAAAAATCACAAATATTTCAGGTTACACTCAGTCCTAAGAGACCAGTCACTCACCCAGATTTGGCTACCAGTGGAAGATCTAAGATAAAATTCTATAGTAAACTAAAGGTTTATTAGCTAGGAAAAATAAATTAGTTATTGAGATGTAAAAGCAGGTAAAATGTGTATGTACATGTGAGTCATTGGGGAATTAGAGACAGGTAGCAGAGATGTAGTAATCTGCCAGTGTCCCCAAAATCTTTCGGGGCTACCCCAAGTAGCTCTAGGGATCTGTGTCTTGTTCAATTATTCTGCTCTGTTAGAATCAAGGCAGTCCAAAGATGAATTCTTCACTGTCCAAACTTATAGCTGCTTCTCACAGAAATCAGGCCAAGTTCACTTCCCACATGGGCTCTTTCCGTGAGGGCAGAGAGAGGAGAACATTTGAGCTCTCTTCACACAATGACCACTTGCCTTCAAATGCACAAGAATTAGCACTTTAACACGGAAATCTTTCACTTGCTTGATACAAGGCTTTCTCGTTATTTAGTTGCGGGGTGTATATATGATGTAAATGTTTGCTATTACATTCTAACGGGATATACATTTCCAACAGGATACAGATAAGTGGAAAACAATGCATGCAGCATTGCACTGGTTTTCATGAAATGTATATGTTCACTTTGATCTATACAATACACAAGTGAATTCACCTCGCTTCCACCTGAGTTTCAGTTCTCAGCTGACACCTTGACATTGGGAGACCAAGTGGCAGCTCTGGCTGGAGTCACAATATGGGGCCTACTGTCTCTCCTCCCTTGCCCCCAGCCATAAGTGTCCCGAATCTCATCTCTTCTCCCTGAATGGTGATGAGATCCAGGGTCTCGGCGCAGCTACCAAGTAACTATTTAAGGCTGACCAGCAGGACCCCTAGGAGGACAAACCTGAGGAGTTAAGTGGAGTCATGGCCCCAGAAAGCCAACATGTGTTCAAGGCTCAGGACCCTGATACTGGCCAGGTAGAAGGACCCAACCAACCCAATTCCTGAGCAGCAACCTAGACTAGGACTGAGAAGGTGGCTCCTCTAGAAGGAACCTCAGAAGGTAAGTCATCTTAGAATTTGTTTAATAAAAATCTAAGTTTTAATTTTGTTGTGCTATCCTGCTGTGTTAGCTTCTGTTGCAAGTGCCCTACCACCATTGTTGATGGATATGAGGATGCTCTCTGTTCACTCCCTGCTGCCCTCCCTCATACACTTTTCCAAAATGGCAGCTTCTCCAGCTGGGCAGTGAGCATGAGACAGAGGCCAAAGCCTTGATTACTGACTGTTCTCTGGCCCCTACGCTGCAGAAGGCCCCTGCCCATATTTTTCTTTCCATTCCCTCAGCTGTCCTGCCTGGCAAAGTCCCCCAACCCTATTCAACACCTCACCGTTAGTAGCTGTACTAAACGTCTGTCTCAAATTGCACTTAGAGTTCAACATCTGAGTGTTTACTGTGAATCTCCCCCAAGCTTATACCCAGCTTGGATTTTATCTCGCTGCCACCAACTAGGACTATTTAGGGTTCCTAGTTACCCCGAGTCACCCCAACCTTTCCCTGGGGGACCCCCAAGACCCAGAACCCCTGGGTCTCCCTATCTCAACGGGAAAACAAGCTCTTCCCCCTTGTCTCCTCGTTATCTGCTCCCCCGCTTCCCCCTCCCTTTTCCCTGGGTGAGCCTGGGCGATGCAGTACTTAACTCCTTGAAGGCAAAACAAAGAGGGAAATCACCCTCCCCCTGAGGCGATGCATTCAAATCTAGTAAAGCTAATATAAAGAGATTTTCCACCCCCCCTTCCTGTAGCCTCACCGGAGAAACCCCAAAAACCTCAGCCAGGTTTTAAAAAAAAACTTTATATAAAAAGAAAGAAAATACAAAACAATATTACTGCATTAAGAGATCAATACAGGCTCTTGCTTATAAGAAAATATGAATAAACAGTCTGATTTAAAAGATAGCCAAATTAAACCAGTCCAGCACATCAACACACCTGTAAATACAACACAAAGCATATAACAGCCTATTTGCCTTGTGGCCTTTGTACTCACACTTTGTAGGAAAATATTAGAAAGAAATAGGAGTTAGCAGAAAAGATGTTTCCTCCATAGCTGGGAAAAACAAAAGACCTAGAGTACACAATTCCTGCCCCTGACTTTTAAAAAGTCCAGTTCTCTGATTGGTCCTCTGGTCAGGTGTTTGGTTCCCTTTGTTCACCCTTTACAGGCAAAGAAAATTAACCCTTACCTATCTACTTATGACAGTAGCATGGTGCAGCCTCAGGGGGTACTCGGGGCTGTGACGCACCCGGCTATCATCTCTATTTAGCATGAGGACATCTTGGGAGAGTTTGTGCAGGTGCAGACCTCTCAGCTTACACATGCTTTGCTGCCCTTGAAGTTAGCAAAGGCATGCTACATCTACTGAGTCATCCAAACATTGTCCTGGAGCATCCAGCTGCTGTGCCATAGGTTGCTCAGATGTCCACCATTCCCAAAGGAACATGTCACCCCAGCTTACTGGTTTTACCTCAGCATCATTGGTGTACTCCTCCCACGGCACTTGAATTTCTTTATAGTTGAAAGACATGTGTGTTTATTGAACAAAGAATAGATTCAAACGATAGCATGTAGGTAGAAGTATCGGTAACACAGTAAACACATAAGATGCCTTTTGGAGCTTGGGCCCCTAACAGGACAAAGTCCTGCCTCATAAAGGTTAGATCACCCAAAGTCTCTCCCAGTATAAAACAGCCACCCTCATTGTGATCCTCTTTTTGTAAGACAAGCATGCTGGCAGCTTGTCTTCTAGGTGACTTCTCTGCCTCCTAGTCACCTGCCTCAGTGTAATGTTCTGATGGGGTAGTTGGCCCCTAAAGGTAGTAGACCCTACTGGCCAGCCCATTCTCCTATGTGGCCTGGCCCATTAAGCATGTGAAAGGTGTAATATATGGACCTAAGGGCAATGTGGGGAGAGAGAGAGGTCCTGGGAATGAGTGACATTGGGGAGAAAATCCTGTCACTGTATCTCTAAGGGCCTGAGCCATATAGAGAAGGTGGGGCAAGGCTCCCCTCTCCCACCAGCCAACTGGCAATGAACTGTGAGAAGCAGACCAGCATAAATGCTATCTGCTCCCTCATAGCAGGCAAGATGCCTGCAGACACCAAAGAGTGTAAAAATGTTCCTTCAGTGCCCTGATTTAGTAGGGAGAGGGTGACAGTAGGGGAGGGTCTTCCTGCTGAGTCTCTTAGCCTGAATATGAAAGGACTGATGGGAGTTGGGAGGAAAGGGCTAGCTGGAAGAGAAACTGCTGGAGGCTCTACAGCTGGCCTAAGGTACAACTCCAGCTCCAACAAGGAGCGCTGGGGAGAGGGGTCAGAAGACTATCCAAAGTACAAACCAGCTCTGAGAGAAGGGCTGAGGCCTCCTGAACAGGGAAAAGGAACAATTTGGACATTGACATGGATCCAGAGTGGACATGAATTTGAGTGGCTAAATAAAATGAATACGTAGGCCCCATAAAGCAGGGGCTTGGGAAGGAAATGGGGGAGATTGAACTGGCCTGATCTGGGTAACTGCATTCAGTGTCCCTTGGGTCCTTTCAGACAATGCTCATGAAGGGCCACAAGGGGTCTGGTGGAGAGGCTCACCCCAGGATAGTCACCCAGTCAGGGCAGCTACAGGGGATTACTATACAGCTTGTCCCAATATTCATCCTGCGAATCCCTCTGACATCATAGAAGCACAGCAAAACTGCAAAGCCAGTCCAGCAACATAATTCCCATCCCCAACCTGGAACATATTTCCAAACCTCTTGGCCTCCCCTCCCTGAGTTGCTAAGGCACAACTGCAAAGCCAAACACCACGTATGCATGGACAAAAATCCCAATGCCCTCGTCACTTACCATTTCCAAGGTTCTACCCAGACTAGGAATGATTTCAGGAAGGTAGTCAGAAATGCATGTAAAAATACTATCTCAGCCTCCCTAGACTAAAGAGTAACTTCTTGTCACTTTTTTAATACCCCCACAGCTACAGCACCTATACCAGCCAGACCCTCAAGGACAGGACCTTTGTCACTAGATAAGTGGCTGGAAAACCTGATGGGGAGAAAATGGGGAAAACTCCAAGAAGGAATGTCTTGCGGATGTCATTAGTCTAACCAAAAAATGCAGAGAGGTGGAGCCTGTATCTGAAGGCGGAGAGGGAATCCAACGAGGAGCCTTTGGCCCAAAGAAACTATTTTACTTAAGCAGGTTAGCATAAGCCAATATCTTAAAAGCATTCCAGGGAAAACATTGCCATGGCCAAAGACCGTATGGAAAAAGACAGGGAGCTGAAGAAGCAACTCCTGGAGGCAATACAAAATCCAAATGCCCTGTTGCAGCTTGTGGTGGTGATAGTTAGAGCAGCAGACAATGCAGGACAACAAACCAACACCCAGCCATCTTATGCAGCCCTGGACAATATGGGCTACTGAGAACAATTCCTCCTTGCTGTACCCCTGCAGTACTGCTCCCAGGGCCAAGATGTTCGTAGAAGAAATGGTGGTAGGGGACAACCTTGGTTCGAGTGATCATGAGCTGATTCAATTCAAATTAGATGGAAGGATAAACAAACGTAGATCTGGGATTAGGGTTTTCGACTTCTCGAGGGCTAATTTTAAAAGAGTTAAGGAAATTAGTAGGGAAGGGGAATTGGACGGAGGAACTTGCGGATTTAAATGCGGAGGAGGCCTGGAATTACTTTTTAAGCGCAGCTGGCGGACTGTCGAAGCTGGATCCCAAGAAAGGGGGAAAGAAAACCATGGGCAGGAAGTTGTAGGCAAGCTGATGAGCAAGCAACTCAGAGAGGGGATTAGGAAAAAGCAGAAAGCTTACAGGGAGTGAAGAAAGGCGGGATTAGCCAAGGGAAGCTACCTTAGTGAGGTCGCAACATGTAGGATAAAGTGAGGAAAGGCTAAAAGTCGCGTAGAACTGGAACTTGCAAGGGAATCAAAACCAATGAGTAAAGGTCTACAGCCACATAAATAGTAAGAAACAAAGAAAGAAGAAGTGGGGCGCATGCACTGAGGGATGGAAGCGGAGGTTAAGGATAACCTAGGAATGGCCGCAATATCTACATAAGTACTTGCCTTGGTCTTTATAAGAACTAAGTGAGGAGTGTTAGGGATGATGGAGGGATGATAAACGGGAATGTGGATAATGGAGGTGGGATGTTACCGGCATCTGAGTAGAGGGCCATTGAACTAGCTTAATGGGACAAAATGGAGGGCCCGGACAACTCCATCCGAGGATATTAAAAAGAACTGGCGCGTGAAATGGGAGCCGTTACGCGAGAAATTTTAAGTCAATCGATAAAACTCGGGGGTTGTAACCGTGACGACCTGGAGAATTGCTAACCGTAAGTTCTATTTGAAGGAAAGGGAATAAAAGTGTCCGGGTAATATAGCTGTTAGCTTTATTCGTAAGTGTGTAAAGGTCTTGAAAAAATTTAAGGGAGAAAGTAGTTTAACGGGAAGCATGAGGTCCATGGTAATACTGGGACAAATTGCAACATGGATTTACTAAAGGTAGAGTCGTGCCAACCAACTGATCTCCTTCCTTTGAGAAGGTGAACGATTACTTAGACAAAGGAAATGCGGTAGATCTAATTTACCAGACCTCGATTTCAGTAAGGCGTTTGACACGGGTCGCTTGGGGAACTGTTAGTTAAATTGGAAAGATGGGGATCGCATATGAAAGTTGTAGGGATAACGGAACTGTTAAAGGGAGACTCCAGCGGGTCGTACTGAAGGGTGACTGTCAGGCTGGAAGGCAGGTTTACGTAGTGGAGTCCCTCAAGGATCGGTTTTTTGCGGACCGATCTTATGTAACTTTTTGTTAGCTGACGCTTGGCAACAAGAGGCGGACTCGTGCTAATAAATTTGCCGGATGACAGCTTCGATCACTAGACAAGCGGGGGGTATTGCTAACACGGAGAAGGACTGGATACTATTCAGGAGATCTGGACCACCTTGTAAACTGAGTAATAGTAATGGAAGAATTAATAGTGAAAAGTGCAAGGTCATGCACCTAGGGGATTAATAATAAGAATTTAGATATAGTTGGGGACTGCATCAGTTTGGAAGCAGACAGGAGGAGGAGAAGGACTGGGTATGGTTGATAGCCAGGATGACTATGAGCGCCACTGTGAGTATGGCTGTAAAAAAAGCCAAATGCGGTTTCTAGGATGCATCGGGCGAGGTATTTCCAGCAAGGAGAAGGAGGTGTAGTCCCCCGTTATATACGGCGCTGTGAGACCATGGAATATTGTGTGCAGTTCTGGGTGTCCATGTTATAAGAAGGAGGAAGTCAAACTGGAACAGGTTTAAGAGACGGGGCTACTAGGATGTATCCGAGGAATGGAAATCGGCCTTATGAAAGGAACTCAAAAGCTTGGCTTGTTTACCTGGCCAAAGACAGGCCATCGGGGGATAAATGGCTGCTCTATATAAATATATCAGGGGATTAACGTTAGGCGAGGGAGAAGGGAATTACTTTAAGTTTCAGTACTAATGTAGAAGAGACGAATGGGTACAAACTGGATAGAGGACGTTTAGAACTTGAAATTAGACGAAGGTTTCTAACCTTCAGGGGAGTGAAGTTGGAACAGCCTTCCGAGGGAAGTAGTGGGGGGCAAAAGACTTATCTGCTTTTAAGATAAGCTTGATAAGTTTATGGACGGGGATGTTATGATTGGGACAGTTTAATTTGGGCAATTGATTCTTGGACAATTAGCGGCAGATAAGTCTGCTCAATGGCTGTGAGGGGATGTTGGAGGGGATGGATGCGTTATGCAGGGACATTCTTTCTTGGGTGCTCGGCTGTGAGTCTTTGCCCACATGCTCAGGTTTAGCGATCGCCAATATTTGGGGTCAGGAAAGGAATTTTCCTCGCAGGGCGGATTGGCAGAGGCCGCTGGAGGTTTTCGTCCTTCTGCAGCGTGGGCATGGGTCGCTTGCTTGGTCGGATTCCTCTGCAGCTTGAGTCCTTCAAAATCACAATTTTGAGGATTCAATAACTCAGTCTGGGTTGGGGTTGTTATAAATGTGTATGGGTAGGGTTTTGTGGCCTGCCTTGTGCAGGAGGTCAGACTAGATGATCATATTGGTCCCTTCTGACCTATGAGTCTATGAGTCTATGAGTCATCTGTGACTTTAAGCCTCTGGCATTGTGCTCCATGTTGCATGGTGCTGTCTTGTTTTACTGATGCTTTAATGAAAGAGCTCTTTGTAGTTGACTTATGAAACAATATATATTAAAAGCCATTGTTTCATTTTGTCTGTTGAAGGATCATTTGTTTGTTACATAATTATTAAACTTTAAAATTTCATTCATTAGGGGTTGACCGTTCATATTACACAGAAAATAATTGCTTGCACTAACTCATAAGGTTTTACAAACACACATAGGCAATCCCCACAACACCTAACTTCCTCTGCCCATAAATCTGCCATGGTAGTCTGCAAGCTCTTGGAACACTGGAGTGATGACTTTTTTCCATTTATAAACTGAGTCTTGATGGTGGAGGAGAGATGGACTGGAAACATTCTGGGGTGACCATCTTCCAAATGGCAGTTTTGACCTGCTTGCCCATGTATGGGGCACCACACATTGGTATTCTGCCAATGTAGCTTTGGGATTAATTCAGCCCAAATCTCCAAAAAGTCTGCCTTCTCTATCCTGACATTCTCTTGCTATTACTGGTCATCCTGGCTCTGCAGACCAATTCTTTCACACCGATCTGCAGGGCCGGTGCTACCATTTAGGCAGCCTAGGCAATCGCCTAGGGCGCCAGGATTATTTGGGGGGCTGCAGGCGGCTCCGGTAGAGCTGCCGCAGTCATTCCTGTGGAGGGTCCATTGGCCTGCGGCTCCGGTGGAGCTGCCGCAGTCATGCCTGCGGACGGTTGGCTGCTTGCTCAGCTCCGGTGGACCGCACTTAGGCATGCCTGCGGCAGCTCCACCGGAGCCACAGACCAATGGACCCTCCACAGAAATGACTGCGGCAGCTCTACCGGAGCTGCGGGATCAGCGCAGGGGGTGGCGAAATGGCCGTGCGCCTAGGGCGCGAGAAACCCTAGCGCCGGTCCTGCTGATCTGTGTTGGTTCCTGGAGCCCTGAAACAGCCCTGCACTCTGTGAAGCTGCTCCAGGAACCAGTTCTCTATCATCAATTGTTTGGTGTCTTCCTCATCTGTGTCCTATTGTATAGCGTCTTGGTGGTGCAGCAAACAAAGCGCTAAGTGAAATGCATCCCACTTTGAGTGATGAAATACTTAGAGGCTGCTTGGGCTGTATTAGAGGTTACCGCTATGATGGCACAGAACAGTGCAGCTGACAACAATTCAGAAATGGTGGTAGCCCACCTGTAAAGGAAGTATGGGCTGGACACAGATGGGTCATGGGATTTTTTTGTTAAAAAGTGAACTAGGCTGGTTTCTTATACATCCCATTGCTCACAGCTCCCAAAAAATACAAATAAAAATCCCAGAGTGCACACTGCTCAGCAGTAAAGCAAAGGAGTGTGAGCTGCCTTCTGACAACACCATACATTTAGTTTGCAGCAGGCTCCTGTTGTGTGTACACAGTGATGTGCATTGACAGAGGGCACACTTTCCTCTATGTGCTATTACTACAGCTTGTGTAATGTGCATTACCTGATGCTCAGCAAAAAGATGTAGATTAACTCCCTCAACCTGTGCAAATGAGCCCATAGAATAGATAGTCCCTGTCCTAAGGGCTTTCAATCTTTTTATGTGTGCCTTGCATAACTTGATTGAGGGCCCTAGATACTGTTGCAATACAAATAAATAGTAATTATAACAATTACAAAGTGAAATGTTGGTGTTCAGATTCTAGATGGGATAAGTGCCAAAATATCATATTAGACTGTTCTTCGAGTGCTTGCTCATAATGATTCCAATTAGGTGCGCACGCGTGCTGCGTGCACGTTTGTCGGAAGGTTTTTACCCTAGCAACACTGGGTGCGTCGGCTGGGTTGCCCCCTAGAGTGGCGCCGCCATGGCGCCGGATATATACCCCTGCCGACCCAACGGCCCTTCAGTTCCTTCTTACCGCCCGTGTCGGTCGTTGGAACAGTGGAGCACAGCTTAGCTGATCTCCACTTCCCTAGCTACTCGTAGTTCTCTCGTTATTCTTGTGTATATAGTTGAAATTTCTATAGTTGCAGTTAATTCTTATTCGTTTTTATAACATTGTTAGTGTATATAGTTAAGAGGGGTTTGGGGATTAGCCCCTTCTCCGCACCCAGTGCCGGGGCCCATGCCTGATTCACCGGGTTTCAAACCATGCTCGGCCTGTCACAAGCCGATGCCAGCAGGAGATCCCCACAACTCCTACCTTAAGTGCCTTGGGGAATCTCATCTCGCCGATAAGTGCCAGATCTGCAAGGCCTTCAAGCTGAGGAAGAAGAAGGAGCGAGACTTTCGTCTCAAACAGCTCCTGATGGAGGTAGCTCTTACTCCTCCACCCTCGGCACTGAGCACTGGTCAATCCACTGGCAGAAGCGCTTCTTCGGCACCAGATCACACCAGTACTGCTAAAACCTCTTGGCACTGATCATTGCTGGCACCGACGTCTGCTCAGCACCATTCTCTCTCCCCGCGGGTGAAGAGACATAAGACTCATGCTGCTTCCGTGCCACCTGCACTGCAGCCAGAGCACCCGGCTAGATCAGATTGCCTGGCACTTACACCTGCCGCGGAACCGACAATGTTGGCACCGTCGATTCTGGTCCCGCAAGGGCCGTTGAGTCCGGTACCTGAAAGCTCCCTGGCGAGAGCCGTGGTCGAGCTCACTATTCCCTCCACGCTGGAGACATTTTCCACGGCGAGGGAGCTGATCGCGATGACAGAATCTGCCCTGCCTCAACCCCCGGCACCGCCGGTGTGGGTCATACAATCGGTAGGCAAGCCAGCCTTGATGAGACCGCCCTCTGTTGGCACCGCAGAGCGGCACCGCTCACGATCGCGATCCCACCAGTGTTCTCGGTCCCATCGTCGTTCCTGGTCCCGACACCGATCGCAGTCCCGGCACCGATCCCCGTCTAGGTACTGGTCTCACTTGTGGCACCGATCAGCGTCCCGTTCGCCGGCCCGGTACTTTCGGCACCAATCCAGATCCCGGCACTGCTCCAGGCACTGTCTCTCGTAGCCACTCCAGACGCCGAGCTTCGAGATCCCGGTTGACCTCCTGGCACCGCTCCGGTCGTAGGTCCCGATCTCGTTCCCAGTACTGGTATAGCTCCCAGTACCGATCCCCGGTGTCGCACAGAGAAAGATCAATCATAGAGGGAGACTATTCCCAGGGGTTATCAGCCCCTCAATATGAATCTCCAGGTAGAGGAGTTGCCGGAGATAGAGGATCCAGTGGTGGATATTCTGTCGCCCGACACCCCCACAAGAGTGGCCTTACCATTCATCTGGATGATCCAGGCCAATGCTGATACCATCTGGCAGTCTCCAGCCTCTATTCCACCTGCACCCAGGGGAGTTGAGCACAAGTACATGGTGCCCTCTAAGGGGTATGAGTACCTGTACGTCCATCCTCCTCCCTGCTCCCTTGTCATACAGTCTGTCAATGAGAGGGAATGCCATGGCCAGCAGGCTCTGGCTCCAAAATCGAAGGAGGCTAGGTGCATGGACTTACTGGGCCATAAGGTATATTCTGCAGGGGCCCTCCAACTCCGGGTGGTAAACCAGCAAGCCCTACTTAGCTGCTACAACTACAACACCTGGGTGGCGGTGGGCAAGTTCACGGAGTTAGTCCCTCAAGACTCCCGTCAAGAGTTTGCTTCCCTCTTGGAGGAGGGAAAGAAAGTGACGAGGACATCCCTCCAGGCCTCGCTGGATGCAGTAGACTCTGCAGCCAGGACTCTGGCCTCGGGAGTTGCCACGAGACGCATTTCATGGCTTCAAGTGTCAGGCATCCCGCCGGAACTACAGCATACCAGACAGGACTTGCCCTTTGATGGTCAAGGCCTCTTTTCTGAAAAGACTGACGCTAGGCTGCAAAGCCTGAAGGACAACAGGGTCATTATGTGCTCTCTCGGCATGCACACACTGGTGACTCAACGCCGGCCTTTCCGCCCCTAGCCTCACCGCCCTTACGCTCCGCCTAGACAGAGGCAGGACTTTGGCAGAAGGCGTGATCGAGCCAGTCATAGACGGCAGTCAGGACCCCAAGGGGGCCAAAATCAGGGCCCCTCCAATCCACCTACAGGGCCAAAGCCAAACTTTTGAAGGTGCGCCCAAGAATGGCGTACCAGTGACTTTCCAGGATCCTTTCCCTCCCTTTTACAACTGCCTCTCCTTTTTCTTCCCTGCGTGGTCCCAGCTAACTTCAGATCGTTGGGTCCTATGCATGGTGGAACTTGGGTACCACCTCCAGTTTATTTCCTCCCCCCTTCCCACCCGCATCCTCATCCCTCTTCAGGGACCCCTCTCACGAGCAACTCCTCTTACAAGAGATGCGGACGCTCCTTGCCATGGGAGCCATAGAGGAGGTACCAAAGGACGAAAGGGGCAAGAGGTTCTGCTCCCGCTATTTCCTAGTCCTCAGGGTGAAGGGAGGTCTCAAACCTTTCCTAGATCTGCGAGAACTCAGCAAGTCCATGATAAAGTTGAAGTTCCACATGGTATCCCTGGGGACCATCATCCCATCCTTGCATCCCGGAGACTAGTATGCCACCCTCGATATGAAGGATGCGTATTTTCACATCGCCATCTATTCTCCACACAGTCGATACCTCCAGTTTGTAGCCAACTGTCAACATTTCCAGTTTACAGTCCTTCCGTTTGGCCTCTCTACAGCCCCAAGAGTATTCACAAAGTGCATGGCTGTAGATGCTGCCTCCCTCCACCGCCGTCAGATACATGTGTTTCCGTATCTCGACGATTGGCTTATTCAAGGGACCTCCGAGGCACAAGTCACCCATTATGTGGACATCGTCAAGGACCTATTCATGAGTCTCGGCCCGATGATCAGTACAGAGAAATCCACTCTGGTTCCCACACAGAGGATAGACTTCATTGGGGCCATCCTGGACTCCAATCTTGCCAGAGCCTGCTTACCACAGCCTTGGTTTCAGGCAATGGTAACAATTATCCGAGGCCTACAGAACTTTCCGACAACTTCGGCTCGCACTTGTCTTGGTCTTCTGGGTCACATGGCTGCCTGCACGTTCTTGACCAAACACGCCAGCTACACCTCCGTCCCCTCCAATCTTGGCTCACCTCAGTATATCACCCGGGCAGAGACACCATAGACATGATAGTCACGATTCCCCCAAGCATCCTAGGCTCCCTCAACTGGTGGTTGACGCCCTCCCTAGTGTGTGCAGGGATGCCATTCCATCCATCTCAGCCTTCTATGTCCCTGACGACGGACGCGTCATCTCTCGGCTGGAGTGCTCACCTCAGCCATTTTCGCACTCAAGGCCTTTGGTTGTCTCAGGAGCTGGCCTTGCACATCAATGTCCAAGAGCTGAGAGCAGTCTGCCGTGCGTGCCAGGCGTTTCAACAGCATTTGCAAGGCCATTGTGTCTCAGTGTTCACAGACAACACAACGGCCATGTATTACATAAACAAGCAGGGAGGGACATGGTCCTCCCCCCTTTGTCAGGAAGCCATCCAGCTTTGGGACTTCTGTATAGCCCACTTGATAGACCTGGTAGCATCTTTTCTCCCAGGGGTTTGGAACACTGACGGATTGACTCAGCAGATCCTTCCTATCTCATGAGTGGTCGATTCATCCAGACGTTATTCATTCTGTTTTCCGGAAGTGGGGCTTTCCCCGTATAGACCTCTTCACTTCCCGCGAGAACAGGAAATGCCAGAGGTTCTGCTCCTTCCAAGGCCTCTCCCCGGGCTCGATCTCGGTCGCTTTCCTGTTGCCGTGGATGAGCCAACTGCTTTACGCCTTTCCACCGTTCCCACTGGTTCAAAGCGTCCTGATAAAGCTCCGCAGGGACAGAGCTCGTTTGATCATGATTGCTCCAGCATGGCCCAGGCAGTACTGGTGCACCAGGCTGCTCGACCTGTCGATAGCCAACCCAATTACCCTGTCTCTTCGCCCAGACCTCATAACTCAGGACCACGGCAGACTTCACCACCCAGACCTGCAGTCCCTTC
>NC_133770.1:72477292-72497911 GCF_003597395.2 Chelonoidis abingdonii
AGTAGCCAGCAAGAAGGAACTGAAGGGCCATTGGGTCGGCAGGGGTATATATCAGGCGCCATTGCGGCACCACTATAGGGGGTGACCCAGCCGACCCACCGAGTGTTGCTAGGGTAAAAGTCTTCCGATGAATGTGCACGTGGCGCGCACACACCTAATTGGAATGGATATGAGCAACACATCTCGAAGAACAACAGTTACAAAGGTGAGTAACCGTCTTTTCTCATAACATTTTCCACAATGTTGGAACTCAAAGTGCCAGAAATTTATTGGGAAAGTCTATTACTAGAAAATTTCAACCTAATTTTAAAATCTTTAAGGTTCAGAGAATCTTTGAACAAACATTTGAGCTGGTATAAATAAAGTTTAGTTACCAGACTTTTGAGGTTGATCCATCCCTAATCTTAATATGGGAAAAAAACCCTCTTTCATGCCATTACTGGCAGTTTTCCAGTTGCACCTAAATTGAACATCAATACCTTGAAAAAGGTTGCTTGAGAGACTTCTAAGTTCTACAGTTGCCCAAAGAACAAAAACTATGGTGACTCTTTCATGGAGACCAGTCCACTGGACAATGCATAGAAATTTTCTGAAGCACCAGTGTGAGCTAGGCACCTAACTCACTTACGTGTTTTTCAAAAATCCACCCCAAATAAATTAGTTGCCTCTTTTCTTCTTTGTGAAAAACATTTGACCTTTCTTTATATGGACCTATTTTAATTTCTTGTTTTTTCGGGCTTATTGATGCTACTTTTAGAGTATTGATTTCTTTGGATATCACTGACAATTCACTTGACTCCTTCTTCCCAACATCTCCCAAAATCTTCTCCCCTGCAAAGTAAGTTTTGGGAAATGAATGAAAGGAGAAAGGCTTAAGAAGCATAGTTGAGGAAAACACCTGAATAGTATTGTTTTTTTTAAAGTAAAGAAGACGAAAGCAAGCTTAATTGGAATTTTCTCAAAAAGTGAATCTTTGCGTTTCAGAATAGTCAGTTTCTGATCTGTCAAGGATATGGAATCAGAACTCATAAAATTAAGTGGAGGATAGCTAGATGAAATCAGTCATGTGGATAATGTGAGACAATGAGTGTATTTTCAGGACTGATATTCACACTAGACATGTGGTCAAATTGCTTGATACTTATTGATCCCTAAACACATTGTATTATTGCAGTATATTAGCAGATACCTCCTTAAAAAGGTGATGGGTACAGAAATATTTGGAAAATGTTCTTTAGATCAGCTATTTAAAAGTTGTTTAGGTTTTCTTAACCATTAATAGGGAGGGCACTTGGCCACATCATTAAACCTGATTAGGAAGGCTGGGCAAAATGAAAACCTTAAATGCCATCCACTAACCTTGTCCAAATCAATGAGTCTATGAAGAAGAGTCCTGGTAAAGGAAAATAAGTGAACAAATTGAAAAATGATTAAGAATGGTAGTGTTGCCACATGTTATGAATAAGCAAATCTTAAAAATATTTACAAGAGGAAACAGCATTACAGAGCATGCATTTGTTCTGCTGAGTTTCAGCAAAGCTAATAATGAATCAACACATACTTAATGTTTATACTCCATTAACCATAGCAGTAGTCAGTGCTATTGTTTCACGTAGACCCAGACATATCATTTGGTAGAAGTCTAATGTACCTCACTTCATAGCTCCTTTCTTTTCCTTTTTTAATTTCAAATGGAATTTCAAGTGAATAAATTAGTGAATTTATCATTTTCTCTATAATGGTGTCATATGGACAGTTTGATGAAATAGCTCATTATAGTCAATGAAGTGAAATATGAGCACCATCAGCACATTTTCATCAAACAGAGTTATGGAAATTGGTTTGCTGTTATCAAGGACTGTGAAATCCAAAAATAAAATTAAGCAAGCTATTAGATGATAAATTTAGGGAGTGTCCCAACTGAGTTGGAACACAATAGCCACTGTGAAAAACAGAAGGCTACTGTATGTCAAAATTAACTGAGAAGCCTCAATATTAGTTGTTCAACGTGTTTATTAGAGATGAAATTTAATTCAGATGCCTATACTCTCTTGGTATATGTAAATACCACATGCAACTCAATCCCAGGACAAACAAAGTATGGGGGCAAATGTTTGCTACTTCTTAAGGCTTGCCACAGTTTGAAACAGAAATAATTTCATTAATCTTTAGCATCTGCCCGGCTTTGGACTGAGTCCAGGAGTCCAGAGGCAAACCCTGAAGTCATGCCCTTGAGTGATAAAGTTTCAGAGTCAGAACAGCAGGATCAGACCTTATGATAGCATGGAGGAGGGAAAGCCCTCCACAGAAAGTCAAGAAGAAGAGATAAAAGGAGACCTGTGTATAAGGCAAACTGACCTGTGGAGTCTGTTTCACTGTTTGATCCTCCAACTAACCCAACCTCTAAGGTATCACCACACAGTGTTTCCACCGATTTAACTAAATCAGTGTTACCAGTTGTCATATGAGAAAACTACTTGTAGGACTGCTTCCAAACAGCACCAGCCCTACCTGGGTTTCATGACCTAGGGATTTCCTCCTTTCCCTACTGTATTAGCAGTTAGTAACAAAGGCTTTCTCAGGATTTAGCCTGGTTAGATCTGTTGCTCTATATGAAGACGAGATGCCATTTCTGAAGCACTGCAGTTTGTAAATGATGTTTTAAATGAAAATTTCTGCTTCTTGCACACAAAGAGGGTCCAAGCTTGCCATTCATATTCGGGAAAAATGTCAACTTTAGGACTGGCCACAGAGGATATAACCAGTGCAATGAATTCATTGCTATTATAAAAGAAATATTATTGTTACAACACTTAGCTGAGACCCAGAAAGATCCACCAAACCCAGAATTCTTAGACCAAAACAAATCTGGGCATAGAGCTGTTCTTTTAAAAATAAAATGTGTGTTCCTTTGATCCTCTATTAAAGAGTCTCTCTCCTCCCTCTGCTACCTGCAACAGATGAAGCAGTAAGAAGAAATACCCTTTCTCACATAATTCTCACCCTCCTAAGCCCAAAACTTGCTTTAGAAAATCAAAAATTAAAATTTTAAAACTGCTCTCTTAGTCTAAGGTGTTTAGCAAGTTTTCAGCATTCTTGGAGGATTTTTGTTTGTTTTGCTGAAAGTTATAGAGGAAATATTGTTTATGTGAGCTTCAAGCTGAATTAGAAACATAACTCACTGTCTTTAAGGATTAAATTCAATTACATAAGCCTAGGAGCTAAAATCCTCTTGTTCAGGGGTTCTCAAACTGGGGGTCGGGAACCCTCAGGGGGTCATGAGGTTATTACATGGTGGGTCATGAGCTGCCAACATTCATCCCAAACCCCACTTTGCCTCCAGCATTTATAATGGTTTAAATATATTTTAAAGTGTTTTTAATTTTTAAGGGGGTCGCATTCAGAGGCTTGCTGTGTGAAAGGGATCACAAGTACAAAAGTTTGAGAGCCACTGCTCTTGTTAATCTAAGAACTACACTCTTACAATGTATTGAGCAACCACATGGGTAACCACTAAAACACAAGGTAGAAGTATTGTGTCATCAAAACACTCCCATTGACCACATCTATCCTCTGAGCAGATTACCTAGCAACTACTGAGAGCTGATTAAAACTTTTGGTGGGTGTCATGTACACTATGGGCAGGTCTATGTTTTACCCTGGATTTGAGGGATGTGTGTACTCCAGAATGTGATCAAGCTAATTGCAACCATATGATGTGCATTCAGCCACCATGAATTAATAAAATAGAACACCAAATAGTTAAGGGTTAATTAGAAAGCAGGCTTTCAGCTGGAAATTTCTGCCAATCAGAATGGGAGGAGGGGAGAGAAAAGTAAATAGACTGAGAGAAGATAAGAGGGTGGAAACCTTGAGTCTAGACACTTCTGATAGTAGAAGTTTATTGAAAGTTAGGAAAAGTGATGATTTAGTAGGGGTCATTATGACCTACGTGTTTTGTAGAAGTTAGTTATAAAAGACTAGCTAATATAGTGTACTTTGGAACAGTCCTCTGAAGCCATCTTGAGAGACATTTTTCCTGACATCTTTTTTCTCAAGGGGGCGAGCAATTGGCCAGTGTGTACCTGCTGTTAATTACTCAATATAGTTCCAGATTGTAAGTAAATATCTGGGATTTTCTAAACCTATTGATTATGTCTGGTTGTGCTTAAATCTAATAAACTGCAGTTTTAGATAGAGCATGCTTACTTGCATTAATTTTTTATCAGATGGAATTGCTGTGTTCCCACTGGGTTATTCCTGACACCGCCTGGAGTGAAACAGTTAAGTTGCCTCTTCTGCATGTTCCAGATATCCTAGGTAACACGTGCTACAAAGTTTTGTCAGCAGAACTTTGTTAGTCAGTGTGTGAAAAAACCACACCACCAAGTTACATAGCTATGTCAGCAAACCCCGCAGTGTAGACACAATTATGCAGACAGAAGAATGCTCCTGTTATCTTAGCTAATGTCGTCCAGGCTGTAGTGTAGCTATGTCAATAGAACTCCTCCTTCTGTCAGCATTCATTGCATCTATGCTACAGGACTGTGCTGGTGTGACACTGACAAAGTGTCAAGTATCAGAGGGGTCGCCTGTAATAAGCCTCTGTCCCAAATCTGGACCTTAGCGTCCAAAATCTGGGTGCTTAGCATGAACCTCCAAGCTTAATTACCAGCTTGGATCTTATCTCGCTGCACCATCAAAATTTCCGGGGTGTGGCCCCTCTTGTCTCCCAAACTTCCGGAGACGACCCCAAGACCAGACAGCTCTGAGTCTACCGGCAAGGGAAATACTCCACTTCCTTCCCCTCCCTCTCCCACCCAAGATTTCTTCTTCTGGGCACAGCTTGGGTTTGATGTAATTCTTTACTATCCCAATACAGAGCTAGTCCCTCGTTTTCACCAAAGAGACAACCTTCAAGCACCAAGAGCAGAGATGAATTTTACTCTCTTTCCCCCTCCTTCTCCCCCTCCCAGCTTTCCCTGAGAGGACAGTACTCATGGCACAGAGATTCCTATCCTTGCCTTAATTAGGAAAAGAAATTCCAACAGTTTTTACAAATTAAAGCTTTATTTAAAGAAAAGAAAAAAACATGACAGGGTCACTGCATCAGATGACATAACACAGGGCTTATTGCTTAAAAGAAAATTGATAATCAGCATTATTCAAAAGTTTTTTTTTTTCCAATTTAAAAATTCCAGCAACTCCACACTTATACAAAATACATATCCTATTGCTGCCCCGTTTCCTTTATATACTCACACTTGGGAACAGAGGTAGGAAGAAGTTGCGAGATTTAAGACAAAAAAGCTCTTCCCTTCATAGCCGAGAGAACAAACAGAACAGAACAAGACAAAACTCCAGGAAGTTCCCTCCCTCACTTTGAAAAATCCGGTTTCCTGATTGGTCCTCTGGTCAGGTGTTTGGTTCCCTTTGTTAACCCTTTACAGGTAAAAGAAACATTAACCCTTAGCTATCTGTTTATGACATAGCCATATTAGTCTGGATCTGTAAAAGCAGCAAAGAGTCCTGTGGCACCTTATAAACTAACAGATGTATTGGAGCATCCGACAAAGTTGGTATTCATCCACGAAAGCTCATGCTCCAATATGTCTGTTAGTCTATAAGGTGCCACAGGACTCTTTGCTGCTTTTACTGACGAAGTGGTCAACTTGTGTGTGATCCATAACAACTTAACAGGAGGCATTGAAATGGTAAACAGGGCCATTCCTTATAGATAGTTATCAAAGCCATGTTAAGTAGACTAGAATCCTTGTTATGTTCACCTGTATTGTTAGAGAATCAAGAGTAGATACTAATTGTATTTGTCTGTGTTTAACTATATCTGTTTAAAAGTTTAACAGTATGATCCAATTAGCTTGTAGATGCTAAACTTCTGTTCCTGTCCATAGTGATTCATTATTATATTCTATTGATTCAAAGATCAAAAATGAATATTATCATTTAGATGAGACGGTGTAATAATATTTTTGTCCTCCTTTCTCTTTGAAACTTGTAAATTCCACATAGTAAACTACCTGTGAACTGTTTGAATGGTTAATTACCTTATCCAAATTAATACAAATAATTTCTGGTGTATGCCTAGGAAACAGAGATTGGCTTCAAAGCAACAATGTGCATAACCTATTCTTCAGCCAAGGAAGGCTGCTGAGATGATGGCTGACTTTAGTTATAAAGGAAGTCCTGGCCCTCGTCCTTTTTTAATCTCACATCTGCTTAAACTTTGACAGGGAAAGTCTAAACCCATAAGACTGAGGTCTCCAGGTTACTCTGGATCCATCCTGAAATTCACATGGAAAAATCTGAACAAACTCTGCACATGGACTGCCTCTTGGACTATAAACTTTTACCTTGATTCCAGAATGACTTTTACAAATCAGTAGTCTCATCATCTCTGCTATGAAACTGACTTCTAAACTTTTCTCATATCTGTATATATATTAATCTCTTGACCATAGCAACTCTTTCTTTTTTCTTCTTATTAATAAATCTTAGATTTAGTTAGTAAGGATTGGCTGTAAGCATGTATTTATGTGAGATCTGAAATATTAATTGACCTGGTGGGTAATGTGTCTGATCTCTTGGGATTGGTAGAACTTTATATATGGTGAATAAGGTTTTTAGTAGCCTCTCACTATATTAGACTTGGTTGTCTGGGTGGGAGCCAAAGGCTGGATTGCTTGAAGGGGACTGTATCTTGGCATCTTGGTAACCAGTGAGGTATTACTGAAGCTGTTTTGTTACTGGCTTGGTGAATCTGATTATAGAATAAAACACCAGTTATGGGGATTGTTTGCCCTATTCCTTGCAGTTTGCCCTGAGTAAGCATTCTCAGTGTGGCCCCTTCTGACACTGCGGTCACAGCTGGTATAGCATATGGACGAAGTGTTTGTAGTATAGATAAAGCCTATGTTTTACCATCAGAACAAACTGAAATAGCTGGCATCAGAACTACACATTTAGGCCTGATCCTGCACTGAGAACTGCATAAATAGCCCTGCTCCTGCATGGATCACCATAGACTTCATTTGGGCTCTGTACAGACAACAGAGTGCACCTGCACTGTTCTCAATGTAGTATCAGAGCCTAATACCACAGGAAGTAGTTCTTTAACCAGTGGAAAGCCTTAAGAGGCTTCCCTCTGTGGCTGTGTCTACTCTATGAGCAAGGGATGGGATTCTCAGCTTGTGTAGACATACTAACACTAGCTTTCATTAACCTAGTAGGGTAGCAATGGCAACACAGGCAGTGGTGAGCGGTGGCAGAGGGCAGCCGACCTGAGTACAAACCTGCCTGAACCCTGTGGGAATGTACTCGGAATGGCTAGCCCATGCTTCTGCTTTCTGCTTCTCATACTACCAAAACTAATGCGAGTAGGCCTATGCCAGCTGGGAATCACACCCCCAGCTCAAAGTGTATATATATCCTTGATTTCAATCCATTTGAGTGAATGAGTGGTAAAACAATGTCCCCACACCCAAGTACTTATGGTATCAAAAATAATTGATCAAAGATGTAAATAGAAGAGCTGAAAGTACCATGTGTTCTTTACTTTTAAATTTCAGTTAACAAGTAACAAGCAAATTAACAGAGCAAAAGTCATGCATTAAATAAACTCTTTTCCTCACACAGCACCAACATTAAATTTTAGTCTTGGATCTTTTACTGGCATTTAACCTTTAATTTGACTAAATTACTGTTCGTCTTTACTTTCTCTGTACAATGCAAATTGCTCCAGTTTCCATTTATTCATATTACTTTTTTACTTATTACTGTTCCAATTTTGCTCCTTATCTAGCTTGGGAATTAATTCTGAGTGCCTTCATAACGACGTTATACAGACTAAACACTCTAGGGCATCCAAATACCAATTTCATGTGACATTTTCTGGAGGCATTGTAAGTGGTAAAGTTCTTCTATGTGAAATGAGAGGAGACAGCCTAAATTGTAACAGGCAGGAACTTCAAAGAATGATCACAGTTACTAAAGGTAGGAGGCTGCCTCTCTTGTTATTGCACAGGGCATGGGTTTGCTGTTTTACTTGTCTTCAACTGAAGGTTATTATCATAAGTGAATTCAGAGTCATGGCTATGACTCAGTCTCTAATAGATTCTAATAAAGCAACCTACCCCCACTGCCTTTAGAATTATGCATGTTTAACATTCTCTCCTCAGCTGAGTCATAGGATTTACCTAATTTGGAGATGAAATTTAATTTTAATTTTGAAATGGCATTTCCCACACGGGAGATGAGTGTATAAATAGGATAAAACTCTAATGGATGGGAACCATTTGCCTTTGGACTGCTATACCATTAAATCGAATTATGTAATGGTTTAAAACCATTGAAAAGAAAGGAAGGTTTCTCATTTTGGGATGTCATTCCTCTGTGAATAATGCCAAGCTAATGTATAACTCTGAGATTACATTTTCAGATGGAGAAGCATTATTTTTTCATGTTCACAAGCATGCTTAGTGTTAAATAAAAAACTTAAAGAGTGGTCTTCACCTCAAAGAGCTTTCAGTCTTAATGGTGGACTAGACAGAGAAGTGAGGCTATAAGGCAGGAAGGGTGAAATCCTGGGCCTGTGGAAGTTTATGGGACTTTGATTGTTGACTTCAAAGGGGTCAGGATTTCATCCCAGGAAAGGGAGGAGATGAGTTTCAGAGGATGTAAGTTGTGCAGTTACTGAGCTTAGGCATACTTAAGTCTAGTTAGTTCTGAGTATTTTTAATGCTCACTTTTGGTAGATGGTGCTGCAAAAATGAATTTTTAGATGTAATTTGAACGAAATGAGAATTGACGGCTGATATAGATTTTGGAAGGATATTCTAAGCATAAAAGCACAGAAGAAGGTAAGGAGACAAAAGGGACATCAAGCTAGTATAACTGGTAGAACAGAGATTTTAGGGGGTGGGTTCAGCAAAAAGTGAAGGAAGGCTTGGGCAGAAATAGAGACATGGGCTGAAAACCAAAGTATGCACTTTCAAGCATTCATAGACAGTCATTATAATTTCAAAACCTGAACTAGGAGATATTCACTGAGAATTTTTCAACCCTAAACTGGTGCATATAAGTACACATACACTGTTAATGCACGCATCATATTTTCTCCAATTGATATGTAGCATAAACTAAAACCATTCTCTCTCCTTTATAAGAATATATAAGGTATAGCCTTTTATGTACTGTAGTAAGCAAATTGTAGTTTAGGGTTAAAAAATTCTCATAATATTTGTCAAATTCACATTTTTGTCACTATTAAAGCTATTGGTGTCATGGATCTGCATGATAGTTCTCTGAAGGTTACTGTTATGAACAAGTCTGGATTCAGTTATTGAGTGGTGCTTGAATTTTGCCTATATAATTTTCATTCCACTAACAGGATGTACAGATTCTGGATTTCTCAAACTGTTCACAAATGAAGCTTAGCATCATGCTCTTAACTGCTTGTATTATGTTTCCTATACTTGAAGCAAAATACCTTTCATTTCAAATGTAGGGGAAAAAAAGAGAGGACATATGTAAATTTAAAGGCTTGTTCACCCCAGGCTAATACATTTTAATTAATTGCTATATACAGTATTATAGTAGTCATGTTGGTCCCAGGATATTAGAGAGACAAGGTAAGTGAGGTAACTCTTTAGATCACTTCAGCTTAAGAAGAGCTCTGCGTAAGCTCAAAAGCTTCTCTCTCACCAACAGAAGTTGGTCCAATACAAGATATTACCTCACCCCCTTGTCTCACTAATGTTTTAACAAATATGTTTTAAAACCTTAGACCTTGCCTTCACTTGTGGTGGCATGTAGGATACATGTAGCTACATGCTGCAGTGAAAGGCAGGCTATGTTTACACTCCCTATGATGCGTAGCTACATACAGCAGTGAAAGGCAGAGGCAGTGAGGAAAGGTTCCCCACTGCTGGAGCCTTTTACTGCATCAGGGAAAGGCTCCTGGAGTGAGGAGGAAGTGGGACAGTACACTGCTAAAAATAGGAGTGTAGATGAGGGAGGTACTGCTTGCATGTAGAGAGCCATATAGGCTATATACCCTAGGATTCAGGCATGTAGGGCCTCTAATCTACTCTAGTTACTTAAGCTGTGCCTCACTGTCTACACTGCTATTTATACCCTTGCTGTTTGCGTGAGTAGTGTCTGTACTCTATGCAGTACCGTAAGTTTAGTCGTACTCTAGCATAGGCGTGTACTTTAACATGTCAGCTGGTAGAGGTGAACCCTTCAGGTATGTCTTCACTGGAGCTATCACTCAAATTCATTGATTGCCATCTAACTTGAAGTAGCTAACACATTTATATATGCTAGTCCAGGAACTCCACAAACAACCTGGGCTCTAAGGTAAATCTCAGATATTTGTGTTCTGGAAGAAATATTCTTGGATTATCCAGATTACTATATATAAATGTGTTAGCTCAGTTTAAGTGGCAATCAATTAACTCGAGTTAAAAACACCAGTGTAGATATACTCTTAGTGTGGACAAGTGAGAAAAAGACAGAGGGAGTGCTGAGTCTCCCGTGTCTTACACCTTGCATTGTCATCTACAGTAGGGTAAAGTGAGTGCAAACTGCTACTAAGTCAGACTGGTAGTATTTTACATCTGCTTCACATATTTAATACATGGCTCTGCAAGCTTCAACAGACAGTGGAAAATCAGGCCCAGAGTCTGTTACTGCTTGGGTTACAGCCATTTACAATGGACTCAAAGCATTTCCCCAAACTCTTCACCAGACAGACAGGGGTACTTCAAACATCTGCAGATGCAGCACACAGAACATCTCTGTCCATTTACATTGCTATATACACCACAGCTCCATTACTGATCCTCCATCCATCTGCTACACTCTAGTGGTATATGACAGAGGATCTTTGGTGTCCTGACAATTCATTGAAATCATAATGGAACTTAGGCCCTGATCCTGCAAACACTTCAGCATGGGACTGTTGTGCGTAAATTTACCTGGGACAGCCTTAGAGGTATATACTTCCTGATGTATCTAGAATGTGAATGAGTAGCTAAACTTATGCTGTTTTAGATCTGCACCGATATGTTTTGCCTAATACTTGAAGGGTTGTGTCAGCAGAGCTTGAAAAAACATCAGATAAAAATTACAACTTTTGTCTCATTTGAAGATATTTGCAGAATTGTTCAGTTTTTTTATAAAATAGAAAATGAAAATTTTCCTAGTTTGGGGGTTTTGTCCCTGCCCAATTTTTCTCCCTTCTTTACTTTTTCTTTTCATTTGGCAAAATGAGGGGAAAGAGTTGTGTGGGGAAATAGGAAATAAAAATCCTTTTTTGTCCCTCTCCCCCACTTTTCTCCCTTTTCTGCTTTTTTCATTAGTAAAGGGGAGAGGGGAACCAAATCTAAAACACCTCACAACCTTTTGTAAACCCACACTGAGTTCTGTTGAAACAAAGCACTTGCCTGGATCCTTTCTTATTGAATCTCCTCTGCCCTCCCAGAAAGTCTCCTCTTCCCACCTGCCTGGGATTGCACTGGTCTTTACTTTAGTCTGGGGCACAGGGACACATGGGCAAGCAAGCATTCCCCTAGGTTTTTCTAAACTTTGCCTAACCTTTTAGCAAACCTTAGAGTTTCACTTTCATAATGAAACCTGAAACCAGGTAAACATTTTTGTCTGATCTGGGGTTTCATTAAAAAGGGCTTTCAAACCTCTGATTTCAATGCAACCAGGTGGGACTTGCACCTGCAGAGGAGAAAGTATAATTAATTTTCCATGCTTCTTTAGCCCCTCACGCAAATCAAGGGGCTTGTTAATGCCAGTCGTGATAGTAATTTTGGAGATCTGCCTACTAGGAACCAGACTGAAACCACAGTCAGTGCATTTCACAACAGTCCCATCAGTACTAAAATGTGCAGGATTTGAACTGTTTACCAAGAGGTAAAAGTCTCCAGCCTCCTGAATGATCCAGTCCCCCTTGTGTATCTTTTATATTCTAAAGATGTGATGCTGAACTGTCAACGAACTTTATAGAATTTTGGGTTCCTGGTGGCACTGTCCATAGAATATTCTTGCTCTATTATAAGGCTGTCATCCTACAAAATCCTAAATAATTTTAAATCCACGATCTAAAATGATATCAATGTTTTTTGCAGGGCTCTTTGTCATTAGAATGGTATTTATTGCCTTGTCAGCTAAGACTCTACAACTAAATAAAGAACATTAGGGCAGTTGGTCAGCTGTCATGGAGGATATCATAAGGAATCAAACAAGGTCAAATTAGGGCTGGTCTACACTACGGGGTAAAATCGATTTTAGATACGCAATTTCATGTACGTGAATAACGTAGCTGAAGTCGAATATCTAAAATCGATTTACTCACCCGTCCTCACCGCGCGGGATCAATGTCCGCGGCTCACCATGTTGATTCCGGAACTCTGTTGGGGTTGGTGGAGTTCCGGAATCAATATAAGCGCATTCAGGGATCGATATATCCCGTCTAGATTAGACGCGATATATCGATCCCCGAGCAATCGATTTTAACACGCCGATACGGCGCGTAGTCTAGACGTGGCCTTAGTTAACCAGATGATATCTCTTACTGTTTAACTTACTATAGTAGATTTTTTTTGGATACACTTTTAACAATAAATTAATGAACTATGTTGTTCTGAAGTTGCAGTGTTGATGTTCAGGATGTTAATTTGACACAAGCAGTAGTTGAGTGTGGTGGCTGGTTGCTACTATTTCATATTTATCTTGCAAAAAATTGCCTGTAGGCGTCATAAACAGATAGCTAAGGGTTAATGTTTCTTTTACCTGTAAAGGGTTAACAACGGGAACCAAACACCTGACCAGAGGACCAATCAGGAAACAAGATTTTTAAAAGCTCAGGAAGGGAAATTTTGGGGTGTGTGTCTTTTGTCTGTGTCCCTTTCTCTGTTCTGTGCTCTCTCTTGGCTATGAGAGTGATTTCTATCTCCAGGCTTCTCTAATCTTCTGTTTCCAATTTGTAAGTACAGGTAGAAAAACAATATAGGCTTTTATGTTGTTTTTTTGTATTTACATGTGTGTAGTTTGCTGGGATGTTTAAATTGTATTTCTTTTTGAATACGGCTGTTTATTCATATTTTCTCTTTTAAGCAATTGACCCTGTATTGTCAACCTGATACAGAGACTATGTTTATGTGTTTTTTCTTTCTTTTTATATAAAGCTTTTCTTTTTAAGACCTGTTGGATTTTTTTTTTCCTAATGGGGACTCATGGGGATTGAGCCTGCAGCTCACCAGGGAATTTGTGGGAGGGAAAAGAAGGAGGGGGGAAGGTAAATTGTCCTCTCTGTTTTGTAATTCAAGGAGTTTAAGTACAGTAATCTTCCAGGATAACCCACGGAGGGGAAGCCTGGGGAGGAAGTAAAGAGAAGACAAGGGGAGGGGGGTTACTTCCCTTCGTGGTAAGACTCAGGGCATCTGAGTCTTGGGGTCCCCCCAGGGAAGATTTTTGGGATACCAGCGTGAGGCAGGCACTGTAATTTCTGTCTGGTGGCAGTGATATCAGATCCAAGCTGGCAATTAAGCTTGGAAGTTTCATGCTAGGCACCCACATTTTGGACGCTAAGGTTCAGAATTGGGATTTATGCTTATGATAGGCTGGTTGCTACTCTTTCATATTTATCTTGCAAAAAATTGCCTGTAGGCATCAGAGCAGAGCCCCAGTGTACTAGGCATTGCACAAACCTAAAGTAAATGACAGACCCTGCCTCAAAGAACTTACAGCCTTAAGTTCAGAGTTATCTTAAATGAGCACACTTAGGGTGTATTTTTAAAGGTGCCTAGAGCGTATCAGTAGGTGCTTTTTTAAAAGCATTTTTGTAAATCTAAATCAATAAATAGTGGGTCAATAAAAAGAGCACAATGCCTATAAAAAGCTGCTATATAAAAATAGAGGGAGAAAATGTTTCAGTGTCACACTGGCAGTAACTACTCATGAGAATAATTTATTCAGGGAGGTAAGAAAAGTCCACCACAGGGTTCTCATAAAGCCACCGTTGATTTTATCCTCTGCATTTAAGAAAATTCCAGTCCTTAGAAAATCTTTCTGTGGACGGATTACAGTCTGACAAGTGACTGTGCTGGCTATGTCATTTCACATTAGGCAATACGATGTGACTGACATGAATGATATAAAATGTCAAATGAAACACTTGACAAAAATTGTAACATTTTCTCTTTAAATGTAGCCAAAGAAGCTGTGGTGTGAGAATTGTGTAAGTGGGTTTTTTGAAAGGTGACCTTGGAAGACTTCTTGTTAAAAAACCCCTGGAAGATTCTAAAGACTTGATCCTTCGAGAGAGTGGTGACTCCATTGCAATCAATGGGAGCTTTGCAGGGAGTTAAGGGCACTCAGCATCTTGTAGGACTGGGCCCTAAAAAGTATTGTAGACATTGTTTCAAAATGTAGAGCCCTGTCCTTCAAAGGATCCAGTGGCAGCAAAACTGGGTGTAGAATTAGTTCAGCTGAAAAAAAAATTATTCAAAAAATTAAACGCTTGATTACAATATCCTGAAAGGGAGTGGGGAACTGATTAACCCATAAGTTATCAACAGCTGGAAATGATGTACTAGCCATGCACCAGGTTGAAATCCTGGCTCCATTGAACTCTGTCAGAATTTTGTCATTAGCTTCAATGGAGCCAGGATTTTACCCCAAATGCATATCTCTAGAGACTTTCATATTCTCCTGCAGGCTTCCCTGGAGAGCAGCTCTCATTAAGTTCCCAGAACAGTAATAGAAATGGAGTACTGTGTTTGGCTGGTAAATATTTTTTTCACTAGATTTATAACTTTAATTTGCAAAGTAATTTCTTCAAACATGGGAGGCACTTGTCCTCAATGGTGACTAGTCCCTGAATGTTTGAAAAACATTTCCTAGCTGAGTGCAAAATGTGCCAACTTCTTTCCATTTTATTATTTTTTTAAAAATAAACCATCTTTTCCAATGCTTTTGACCCAAACTCAGCTTGACTAATTTAGGTGGAACTCACAGCAACAACAAAATCTCCCTCTGGCTGAAGACTAGCAGTGAGAAATTTAAACCCAAGGAGAAAATACTGACAATTTTGAGGGAATGAAATTATAGTTTAGAAAGGAAAACCTTTTTTAGTATCTAGGCAAAATCTTGGCCTTAAGTGATGTGGCTGCATGGAACGGGGGTGAAAACAGAGATGCTGCCTTCCTAGAAATTTACTACTGGCATAATACAGGATATCTCTCCATGACAAAGGGGAAATATCATGGGGCTCAGAGAAGCTGGCAGATATAACTGAAGGCAAAATGTGGCCTTACACTTGGAACTTAGACCATATCTGCACTAGAAGTTGTACCACTTTAAAGATATTGGTATAATTAAAGTGATACAACCCTCCCTGCAGTGTGGATACAGTTATATTGATATAAAGGTGTTGTATATTGGTATAGCTGTTCTAATATGAGGAAGAGTCTGGGGTCTGTACTGGGACCAGTGCTGTTCAACATTTATAAATGATCTGGAAAACAGGGTAAACAGTGAGGTGGAAACATTTGCTGATATAAAATTTTTCAAGATAGTTGAGTCCAAAGCAGACTGTGAAGAGTTACAAAGGGATCTCACAAAACTGGGTGAGGGGGCAACAAAAGGGCAGTATTCAAAAAAGAACTAGATAAGTTCATGGAGGATAGGTCCATCAATGGCTGTTAGCCAGGATGGGCAGTGATGGTGTCCCTAGCCTCTGTTTGCCAGAAGCTGGGAATGGGCGATGGCGGATGGATCACTTGACGATTACCTGTTCTGTTCATTCCCTCTGGGGCACCTGTCATTGGCCACTGTTAAAAGACAGGAAAGTGGGCTAGATGGACCTTGGTCTGACCAAGGTTGGCCGTTCTTATGTTCTTATGTCCGAATCAGGGCTTTTATTGCCATAATAATTTTTGTAAAAAATCACCCCTAACTGAAATAGTTATACCAGTACAACTTTCCAATGTAAAGCAGAACTTAGTTAACAGTTCTGTTGATGTGTGAGAAAGACAACTGACTTTGCTGCATCTACAGAGCCAATAGGGATGAAAAGTAGCAAAAACTAATTGTTGTCACTAAAGTAAGCAGATCAGACTGAACCAACTCAGGGCATGTCTACACTTACCTCCAGAGTCATCGATCCATCAGGGGTCGATTTATTGTGTCTAGTGAAGACGCGATAAATTGACAGCTGAGCGCTCTCCCATTGACTCTGGTACTCTTACTCCGCAGTAAATAGATCTAAGTATGTCAGCTTCAGCTACTTTACTTCACGTAGCTGAAGTTGTATAATTTAGATTGATTCCTCCCCCATACATACACACCCCGGTGTAGACCAGGCCTCAGGAGTAGTTTCATTTAGTGAGACAGGGCTATTTTTGCCTAGTCACTGTTTAGAGCAGAACTACCTGCATTTCAAACTGTTGTGATGTCACTTCCTGTTTGAAGAGCCTGTGTGGAACTTTCATCCAGCTTGCCAGTGATGATCTTCCCTCGATGCCATAAAGAACATAGGAACATATGGGCCCTGAGTTAACGCCTTAGAACTGTGTGATATAGTAAATTAATCAAGTGTATTGCTCTAGGGCCTCTGAAGTGGACACAGGATTTGGGAATGGATTATTTTTTCAACTTTCCTTTTTTTCCCTTTATTTTGTGTTTCTAGGTCATTGTGAGCATCATCAGTGAGTCTGATTGTATGCATGGTATTTAGGGCCTAAGATTGTGCAGTACTTGACAAACAGGTACTTGTTGCACAAAAGGTTTAAAAGGGGATTTATTTTAACTGGAATTTGAATTACTTGATTTTTTTTCCCAATTGGCTTATTAATAACAACTCATGAAAGAATATCATTCTGATTTTACACAGTACTACATACCAGTATTACACAGTGATCAGACATAATGGTAACGGGCATAGAATAAAGGACCTAAATAGAACAGAAATCTCTTATAACATCGTATTATGAAGGGATAAAATCCTCAGTACACTTTTTTTTAAGTGATCAGAATGGTTTTGTACAAGAGAAGATGCTGTAAAAACAGGTTAGGAGGATTCCTCAAAGAGTCAAAGAAATTCAAGATTTTGGGCCCAATCCCGCATGTTTGCTCCCTCCTCTCATGAAGTTCTAGCAGCCCTCCACTCTTACTGAAGAAATATCTTCAATGAGCACTGAGAGTGCTCAGAACAATACTGGACACTGGTTTTGTTTTGTTTTGTTGTTGTTGATCCATGGAAGTTTACTCATCATTTGATAATTCTCCCTGATAGCAACTTTATCTGTTAATGGGCACTGAGGGTAAAGATGAAAACACTCTTTCCTCCTCCTAAAATATGACACTTTATGAACCACTCCACAGGTCAGGTTGTGTAAATGCTATGCTGCTGTTTCTATAATTTATGCATTTGTGGCAAGTAGTGTGAAAATAATGTAAGTATTTCTAGTTTTTGTTATTTTCTAAATGTAATCTTATCTGTAATATGTTTCCTGTTACCATGGAATATAAAGCTATGATTGGCTGATATATCCCAACACAGTAAAGATTGATTGCGGCTATTCAGTTGCATGATCTAAGCACTGGCCTTGCATATTTTGTGGGGGTTGTATGTAACGTGTAGGGGATCAGCTGGGCCTGGGTTAAGTACTGCAGTAAGCTATGCTGTTTGCACAATAAAAGCCCCTGCTCATCATAAATGGGGAAGGATAAAGTTGTAGTAAAGACTACATGGGTGGGGAGGAGGAAGGAATTGATCTAAGTTACGCAACTTCAGCTATGTGAATAATGTAGCTGAAGTCGACGTACTTAGATCTACTTACTGTGATGTCTTCACTGTGATAAGTCGATGGCTGACACTCTCCCATCGACTCTTCCTGTGCCTCTCGCTCCAGTGGAGTATCAGAGTCAATGGGAGAGCACTTGGCGGTCGATTTATCGCATCTAGACTAGATGCCATAAATTGATCCCTGCTGGATCGATTGCTGCCTGTCGATCTAGCGGGTAATGTAGACAAGTAATGTAGATTAGTGTGGTGAATGAATAAGACTTTATGTCCACTCTTGTCCTGTCCCTCACATCCCTTGGAGCAAAAACAATTCCTGTCAGTCCTTGAGGTGAAAAGCAAAATGGTAAACATAGGGAATGACTTGCACTAGTCTGTGACTTCAATACTTCTGGCTGGGAAGAATAATGCTTTATGCACTGAGCCAGTACCTAGGTGATGGTTTACAGTGCTGAAATCTGAAAAGGGAGAAACTTGTTGCTTTGCCTACTGTATACAGTAACTCCTCGCTTAACATTGTAGTTATGTTCCTGAAAAATGCAACTTTAAGCAAAACGATGTTAAATGAATCCAATTTCCCCGTAAGAATTAATATAAATGGGGGGGTTAGGTTCCAGGGAAATTTTTTTCACCAGACAAAAAAACTATATATTATATAGATATACACACAGTATATGTTTTAAACAAACAATTTAATACTGTTCACAGCTATGATGATTGTGAAGTTTGGTTGAGATGGTGAAGTTAGAAGGTGGAAGAGGGAGGGATATTTCCCAGGGAATGCCTTGCTGCTAAATGATAAACTAGCACCCAGCTTAGACCTCAATGGTTAACACGTTGTTGTTAATGTAGCCTCTCACACAAGGTAGCACGAACATGAGGGAGGGGTGACAGCATAGCAGACAGAGACAGACACACACCTTGTGTGTGGTAGTGAGTGAGAGAGCCACACTGCCCCTTTAAGTAAGCTGACCCACTCTTAAGTGCATTGTCTTTTTAAGTGGATCAGGAAGTTGAGACAGCAGCTACTGCCTCAAGCTCTCCATGTCTCTCTCTGTCCATGTCCCCTCCCTGCTCTATATGGAGAAGAGGTAAGCGGGGTGCAGGGGCAGGGGGACACCTTGACTTTAGCACCCCCACCCCCTTGCACAGCAAGCAGGAGTGTCTGGGAGCAGCTCCAAGGCAGAGGACATGAGCAGCACATGGCAGTGGGGGGAGGGACAGCTGAACTGCTGATGGATAGCCTGCTGGGTGGCTGCAGCACAGGGAACTTAGGGAAGCGGGGAGCTGGTAGGGGGGCTGCCAGTCCACCCTGGTTCCAAGCCCCCACCAGCTAGCTGCAACAGGCTGCTCTTTCTGCAAGCAGTGGACAAAGCAGACGGCTGCCAAACAATGTTATAAGGGAGCATTCTGCAACCTTAAACAAACATGTTCCCTAACTGATCAGCAACGTAACAATGAAACAACGTTAACCGGGATGACTTTAAGGGAGGAGTTACTGTATCTCCATATATCCTTTGACCCACCCATTCAAATACCTACATAAAACCTTCATAGGAAGATGTTAAATGTTAACCTTCCGTTATACTGTACATGGAGGTCTCAAAAATGTAGAATGGTTCTTTGCCACAACTGAGGTAGAGAACTTCAGTTCCTATCTACTCTGGAATAATCAGGACTTTGTGGTGCTGAGACTCCAGTTCTCCTGGTTACAGGTTTCTGCAGAGGTTGGTGAAGGTGCGTGTGTAAAGGGTAAGTGAAGAATGAAAAGAGACTCCCAAAGTGAATCAAGAGCATTTATTCACCCTTTTCTTATCCTTGCAAGGGGCCCATATCTTCCCCCACCATTTTCTATTAATGATTACACTTCTGTTCTTTGTTGTTCTGTCTTGTTCTGGGAGAGAAGATTAGCATGGCCCCTGCGCAAGGATGAAATGCAAATTTGTGAACTGCATGACATCTTAGGTGACATTTTTAAGGGAGACCAGACCACTCAAGCAAAAATCCCAGCCACTAACTGTTCTCTTATGCTACCACACTTGAAAACAAAATATCTTAATTGACCAGGGCAGTTGATTTATTGATATGAAATGTGGATGTAATGAAAGCAAACAATACAGGCATCGTCATCATAGGCAAAGGGAGAGGGATGCAGAATACTTCATGTTAGCTCTAAAATGTTAATTCGTTCCTGGTCAGAAAGATTAAGATTGTGAAGAAAGGCTTCCAGGAAATCCAAAAGGCACTGTTGTTGATAAGAATACAACATTGGACACATTGGGGTATAAATAAATGAAAGATGTGTGGGGGTGCTAATCATGTACTAAAGGAAAAGGGTACAGGATTAGGGATAGGACAAACAGTGTTTCCCCATAATGAATGCATGATGGTTAGGTGAGATAAGGCAGGATCCATGTTCAGATGTCTGGAAAAGAGTGAAATGAATAGGCAGCAGGTTTAAAACAAACAAAAAGGAATATTTCTTCATACAATGTACAGTCAGCCTGTGGAACCGGTTGCGAAGGGATGTGGTCAAGACCAAAACTATAGCTGGGGTAAAAAAAGAATTAGATAAGTTCATAGAGTTTAGGCCCATCAATGACTATTAGCCAACATGGTCAGAGATGCAACCCCATGCTCTAGTTGTCCCTAGCACTTAATTGCCAGAAGCTGCGAGTGGATGACAGGGGATGAATTACTCGATGATTGCCTGTTCTGTTCATTCCCTCCGAAGCACCTGGCATTGGCCATTGTCAAAAGACAGGGTAGTGGGCTAGATGGAC
>NC_133770.1:72503983-72505568 GCF_003597395.2 Chelonoidis abingdonii
GATTGTGATCTTGATCTGAGCAGGGTCCATGCTTGCTGTGCTATGGCGTTTGCACAGTTCACCCAGGAAAAAATGGCACGAAACGGTTGTCTGCTGCTTTCACAGAGGGAGTGGTGAGGCTGTACCCAGAATCACCCGCGACAATGTTTTTTGCCCCATCAGGCACTGGGATCTCAACCCAGAATTCCAAGGGGCAGGGGAGACTGTGGGAACTATGGGATAGCTATGGAATAGCTACCCACATTGCAATGCTCTGGAAATCGACGCTAGCCTTGGTACATGGACGCACACCGCCGAATTAATGTGCTTAGTGTGGTCGCGTGCACTCAACTTTATACAATCTGTTTTACAAAATTGGTTTACGTAAAATCGGAATAATCCTGTAGTGTAGACATACCCATAGTGTGGGATGTGTAATCTAGTGAGATATACCCTATATACCAGTTCTTAGGTTCTGGAGGTAGTGACCTTAAACTCACCAGTGTTGTATGCACATCTAAATGTGATGGCCCATCCTGTCTTATGATACTCTTAAAATTCCTCAGCAGGTGAACAGAAATAAGCTTCTGGCAAGATATTTTGCAGAGTTCACTCTGCTTGAGTGTAATCCTCTGATCAGTGGTATATACTGCTGATGAAGTGCACACAATCCAACAGACAATATTTGACAAGACAATTGAGAGAGTAAGTTCAGCACTTTCCCAAACGGTTGTTAACAGGTTAGCTGGGATGTATCCAGGTCCCTTAAGTGTGGGATTATGAAATCTCTTAAGGGAAATTCTTGAGTTCCTGTATAGCTGATTCAGGCAGCAAATTGATTTAGTACGAAAGCTGCATTTCCTTCAACTTTCTCTCGATATTGCTCATTTCCATTCAGAAAACAGAGGATATTTAATTCAGGGGAAACTTTCATGAGAGATTTTTGGATGTCAAATAGGCAGTTAATTCACTTTCAGAGCTTTTCAGTGTTTTACCCAGAAGTGGAGTTGATTTCTTACCAAATCATGTTAATTTTTGAAGCGGATATCAGATTGCATCAGGTCTGCTTTGAAACCACTTACAGGGTAATACAGCATAATACTATTATGTGATGGTACTAGCCACCATTCTGAATTACCACATTCAAACAATTATAAAGTTAGACATAAAGGCCAATGATTTTGATCCCAAAATCAAATGACAGCTCTGATTTAGATTATTCAGGGCTGTGTCAAGAATTTAGACACACAGCATCCATTAAAATGAATAGAAGGTGTGTCTAAACCCCTTACACTGCTTTGAAAATCTCAACCTGTCAGGGTAGACTAAGAGGAGATAAATCTTATTTGATCTTGAATGAGTACGTTTGATGGGGATGAGGAAAATTAAATATGATGAAGGTTTTTCCCGCAATTCATTCAAAACGTGTCAGTGCAGCCTCTAAGGCTGTCATAGCTTTCCTACTCAGATCTGAACCTTAGAGTTCAGAACATAAGATGCTAGCATGAAACCTCCAAGCTTAATTACCAGCTTAGATCGGATATCGCTGCCACCAGACAGCAATTCCAGTGCCTGCCTCACTCTGGTCTCCCCAAAACCTTCCCTG
>NC_133770.1:72506024-72536326 GCF_003597395.2 Chelonoidis abingdonii
GGGGCCCCAAGATTCAGATCCCTGAGTCCCTCAGCAACAAAGGGAAATCAACCCACTTTCCTTCTCCCTCTTTACTCCTCCGGAGGAGTAAAGAGGGAGAAGGAAAGTGGGTTGATTTCCCTTTGTTGCTGAGGGACTCAGGGATCTGAATCTTGGGGCCCCGTTTGGTTCCCTTTGTTAACCCTTTACAGGCAAAAGAAACATTAACCCTTAGCTATCTGTTTATGACAAAGGCATATTCAGTCATTAAATACCAATATTGTCCAAAGTTCAACTAATCCCACCCCTGCTATCTCCTTTCACAAATAAAACTCACTCTTCCCGCCCCCAAAGCACCATTCTCAAACAAGTGCCTCATTAAAAAGATGAGACTTGCAATACATTCTGAAACCTGGAAAGCCCGCACTTTGTTGGACCATGACAGAAATGAATGCGCAAGCCAAAGGATCTCCATTGAGAACCTTCTGTCTTCAGCCTCCTTGAGTTCAAATGTGGGGACTATTAGAGCATTTCAGATTATCTCAATTGTTAGCACAGTGCGCCAGGAGAAAGGTGGACTCTAAGAAAAGCCATGGCCCAACATATACATGGATTTATAGAGCACAATCCATTGCTGGATACAGAAACAAACTGTCAGTGAGTGTGGTCTATCTGGGTGTAATATATTTCACATGAGAAACCCCACCATGTAAGTAGGCAACTCAATTCTGTGCTAGTTGAAATTTCTGAATAGTCTTAAAGGATAGTCACATATAGAATCATGGCAATAATCTGTTCTGGCAAGGGTAACTGGTGATATCTTCACCCTAGAGGAAAGGATATGACCTTTTAGCAAAGAGCAAATAGAAAAATAGGTTCCTTTGGCTGCTCTATGGGAATCTGGAAAGACCTCCAGACTGCAAATGTAGTTAGTAAGAGATGAGCTTAGCCCTGCAATAGAGAAGGTAAGTGTCTCTGACAAAACTTATGAATGTTTTCCCCAACCTACCAGCATCACTTGCATGTTACTTGCCTTGAGCTTCAGACAATTCACTTTTATCTTAAGCCCCTGTTTTAGCTTAGAACTGAGAAAGGAAAACTACTGCATCATTACAGTCCAATGCAAAAGAAACACAAGGTGGAATGTAATTTGCACATTGATGGCATAGTAGCCCAAGTTGTCTCACTAGCTTCCACTTTGGCTTCTCAGACATGTTAAATGGGAAGAATGACAAGAAAAAACCCTATGGCACATAAGAGTCTCTGGGGCAGATGGGCAATAACTAAATGTCGCCTTCTGGGGCCTGTTTGAGAGAAAACAACAGAACTGCTTAACTGTGACTCAATCTACCTCTGGCAAGGAGTGAGGAGTAATAGCTTGTCTGCAATATCAAAGACTGCTGGCAGATATAAAGAATCAGACTCGACACCTGACCTTTGCATAGAATTATGCAGTGCCAGCCCTAGACATATTAATGCTGTACATAGAATTTGTTCTTCAACCCCTACCTCCATCCAAGTCAAATATAAAAAAAGTCAACTATATTTATCCTTAACAAAATTTGGACCCTTTTAATTGATTGTAATAAAATATGGTAAAATACTAATGATTTTATTTTGCTTTTTCTTCTGCTCTGTCCTACTTTCATTCCTTTTCTCCATTTAGTTGTTCTTTTCCAGTTTTCTTTCACCCTTCCTCTCTGTATCTTTTCATTGTTTTATCTCTCGCTTTACCCACACAGGGCCCACCCCTTTCTCTCATGCATCAGTACATCTTTTCTCCCACACTTGCACCTTCTCTCCTGTTTCTCTTCCTTTCCCTTCTCATCCTGCCCCCAGAGTAGTCCTACACTTCTGAGATGGTGTGCCTGCTAAATATGCGGATTGTCAGGGCTCTGTCCAGACCTGCTATATTATACAAAAATGAGGCATGTGCACAGAGTGGAGAGAGGAAAGATTGAGCCTAGTTTCCTGGACTATATTTGTACAACACTTGTGAGACGTGTAGGAGGATAAAGCTCAAAATACTGGCTGACACTGGCATGGTACTGTAGAACCGGACAGGTTGTGTTCAACTTCAGAGACATTTTGACATCAGTTGGAATGTGACCTCTCAGGTAACTGTGTACTGAGCCTATGCCTGAAGCTGCCATTGTGGCTGTGTATATTAAATGACATAGGGTGATTTCTGTAACGATGAATCCATCATGAGTAACCTGCTGTTCAGAATCACATTGAGAGAGCTAAGTATCAATGCACTGGTCTTTCCCATCTCTAGAATAGACTGAAATCTTGTCCTAGGTCATGAGTCATAAAGTCATGATATATTTGGTTTCTTCCTAAGGGACATCTGTACATATAAAAAAATCCAATGCTTGACTGATAATCTCTATGCAAGAATAGAACAGCAGAGGTATTTTGTGTCAAAAGTGAGGACTATTAGCAGAGCTGTATGGGTGGGGAAGCCATATGCAGTTCAGTTCAGAGGTGCTAGTTTCTCCATCTTTGCAAGCATTAAATTCATACTTCATAATATTTTAGAATAACCACATGAGAAGAAGAGTGTTTCAGAAGAGATTGACTCAGCACAGCAGGACCAGGTAACTTACTGGCAGCTATAAGAATAGCCATACTGGGTCAGATTAAAGGTCTATCTAACCCGGTCTCCTGTGTCTGGCAGTGGCCAATGCCAGATGCTTCAGAAGGAATGAACAGAACAGGGCAAATTCAAGTGATCCATCCCCTGTTGTCCACTCCCAGCTTCTGGCAGTTAGAGGTTTAGGGACACCCAGAGCATGGGGTTGCATCCCTGACCATACTGGCTAATAGCAAAATGGGTCAATTCCATCCATACTATAACCCCATTGACTACCAGTGTGATGCATAGTGCCATCATATTACATTTCTATGGAGTTACCCCAGAAGTGAATTTATTTCGATAGGTGTGCTGAAGTAGTGTAGCTTGTATAACACCCCTATGTATTCTGGCAAACAGCCAGGATGCCACGTGTGAACTGATTAATTAGTCATTCTTTTATTTCACCTTTCAAATAAAAACACTAATGAAAAAGCATTTTCTTTAGGTTCTTGTCTGCTGAAAACATAGGAATACACCTTTGGTAGTAAAATTTCATATAAAAATAATTCAGAAGCTTTGTGTCAGAACTCTTGGGATTCTTGCCAGTTGGATAATCTGACTATTCACTAAGATTCAGTGCTTTCTAACTAATATAATTACATGCATTTGTATATTTTCATCATCACTAATCACACATTAAGCAATGATTTCTGTAAGAATGTCAGGATTTATTAAAGTGAGAGATAAGAAATAGTTAGCAAATTAGTTTCATTGCAGTCTCTTGATAGCCATATTCCTCTTTCAGCTGATAGTAGTCAGATCTAGTTGTAGTCCTCTCTAACACTTGCTAAAGGTACAGAATTTTTGAGGCTGACTGAATGAAGAGAAGAATCTTCCCAGGCTATAGATTAAAGCAGATGTTATGGCACATTTGATTCTTGCTTGGTAATTATTCTTGTTTATTGTTTTTATTGTGGTAGAGTCTAGTGCCCCCCACCTGAGATAAAGGTGCCATTGTAGCAAGCACTATGCACACATAATGTCTGAGAGAGTTTAAAATGTAGATAGACAAGCCCAACAATGGCTGGGAGGGAAAAAAGAGGTCAAATGACTTGACCATGTCATAGAGGAAACTATTGGCAGAGCAGAACGCAGGTCTCTGGATTTGCTGCTTCGAGCTCTGTTCTTTGTTGTCTTAGGAAATTCTCTCACCTTGAGTAAAGCTATTACCCACCAGAGGCTGAGTGCTGGAGTTTGTCTTCATGTCCAAACAGTTTAGAGATTTTCTAATCTTAGTGGTTCTCATCAGTAAAGGTCAGAAGGGATGCTATCTTTCATAGTCAGTCTAGTTTAAAGGCTGGCTATAGTTCATGCATAACAACAGCAACAATTTACATTTATATAGCATCTTTCTTCCCTTAGGATCTCAGAGTACTCTATAAAAATATGTGTGGGAATAACTCCGCCAGTGAAATGCAGCTAAAATCCCCACTGAAAGGTCTCAGTCTGCGAGGAAGAGTGCAGCCATTATTTAGCAATGTGCAGGACTCCTGCACAGCATATAGAGCAGGCAGCAAAGAGGACTACATATCCAAATGAAACTGCAGGGGAAGGTAAGTCAAGCAAAATGTAATTATTCAGATTGTAATTTGATCTGACTCACGGGAATGGGAATTTTCATGACTACTAGTAGTCTGGACTTCAGTTTTATATCTTGTCTCCAGGATGACACGTCCAACAGAACAATATATCCTAACGTTTGTCTGGGGTATTAGTTGTACTGGCTCAGAGGAAAGAGTGTCACTTACTTAACATTGTATATTTTTGTTGGAGGATTCCTATCCAAGCATCCTGGCTCTGCTTATTGGGAGTTCTGACAGTATAACAGTGTGAGGCAGTATAATTGCATTATGAGGAATATGACCATGACAAAAAAGGATGTGTTATTTATAACTTTTTGCCTGTTTGAGAAACCGATTGCTACAGTTATTAAAATAACACACACAGCACCTCTTTGCCAGAAGATTTGAAACTGCCCCACCTCTTTGCCAGAAGGTTTGAAATTGGGCGGAAAGTTTGGATAACATAGTCTCCATGCAATCACATACAAATCCACACATCAGAATCATAACTAAATTCATAATGTTCAGCTACCTTAAAAATGTTCCATGCAACTCCAAATCTCATCCTAGAAATTTTTAAGTCAGTTGCATCCATTTTGTGTTAGCCATTTTTTATGTTAATGCTGCACAAAAGAGTATTTAAAAATTTCTCAACAAAATTAACAGTCCTTGCAAACACTTGTGGTTTTTTTCTTTCAAATACAGACTGTTTCTTGGGGCGAGTATGAAGTTAGTGTGTCTTGCTGTAATTTTCCATTGAGTTAGAAAATGTGTGAAAGCTGCCAGATATTTCTTTAGATTTTTTCTTTTTAGATAGTGTGCTCCTAACTTTTATTATGGCAAAGACCGTATTTTGATAAAGGGCTTGATCCAGAGACAGGCCAAGCCCCAGCACTTGCCAGTGACGCCAGCTATACCTTGTGACTGCCAAAGCCCGACAACATACATATTTTGCATGGAAGTCTGGGGAAGGAATCCTTCCTGCCCTTTGCAGTGATCAGTGTATATCCTGAAGCATGTGCTTTGACTACACCTAAGTTAGCATCCATAGCTATAAAGGCTATTGCTAGACACAGCTTTTCCACTATGATTGCTGCTCAGTAGGACAGGCCGCCAGAGCTGTCTTTTTTTTTTTTTTTTGGTTATTTATAATCTATTTAAAACAAAAGTCTCCCTAGCAAGGTCTTCTCTCCAGCCTGCTTAACAAACTGAGCCAGTGGGGCCCTCTATGTTCGGCTGGCTATTTTATTCATTGCTTTTTTCCTTTTTTAGCACAGCAGCTTCATCAAATATTTTTCAAGGGCAACTTTACTCCCTAAAGGTTTGTTCAGCTGCAATAACTGTCTCTCATCTAGGGAATCTATTCTGATTAATTTGACTTTAGCTTTCTTATTGCTCCAGTGGATTCCGGATTTGTCAAGAACTTTATATACACACACCAGCCCCACCGCCCCAGCAGGGAAGTTTCACAAAAGCAGTGGTACAGGGGGGCTCTAATTTTGATAGGTGGATCAGCCTTAAGATAGGGCTGCTGCTGTCTGCCTAGTCACATTGGAAATCAGCAAAAGACAAGTAAACTAACCAAATCTATAGATCGGTACATAGTCTGGAAATATTCAGGGTCATGGGAGTTTTTGGTGATGCGGATTCTTCATATGAAGAGGTTTACCAAGCTATTAGAGTAGCAATGAGAGCATACTGCCAGCAGGTGGCTGTAACGTCACAAAAACAAAACAAGGAATGAGAGAGCTACCGGAACCAAGGAAACTGTAAGGCCGCAGCAGCTGAGCCAGTGGGTCATGAGCCTTGTGCTTGTTCAGCTGTAATGCTGTTCTAAGCTTTCTGCTTGCAGTCTCTTGTTCCTACTCATTCGGCCTCTTGCATTCTGTTCATTAACACAGAAGGGCACTAGTTATTTTTAGTTTCTTTTCTTAGAATGTATCTGCATCATCTCTCTAACAGCTCTCCAGATTCTTGATGCTACGCCAATCTTTTCTACCCCTGTTACCTTTTGTTTTAGTGTTTGCATTCCATACTAACACTTCTCCCCTTCACAATTCATTCTCTTCTTATTTTTCAACCTAGTTAAACTAGATCCCCATTTTGTTCTCCTAGGTCTGTCTTTCAGCAATATTCATTGTCAGTAAAACATGTACTACTCAGTTCAGGAAATGACATTTGGCCCTGCATGTCCTTCTTTGTTTAAAATTTGCTTTAATTTCATATTTTGAACAGATTTTATAAAGAAAAGAGACCTAAAATTGTCTTTCATTCATAAGCAAATAAAACCATTATTTCCTCCAGGGGTAAAAGAGAAGCCCAAATAAAATGTAAGGCAATAAAGTTATCAGAACCCCAGTCAGCAGCCTCCTTTTGATGGAAACTGAACTAAGAGCAGCCTTTAAGCTACTGTCACTCTCTGGGATGATGCCAGATAATGTGATTGAAAAAATGCCTTTCACAATAAGCCATGATGAATTTTCAGTCTAAACAGAAAATCAATCTATTAGTCATCCAAACATACTTTTCCTCCTTCCTTCCTGCTTTTTGCACACATTTTTGGCAAGAGTCTATTTTACAAGGGCTTATGAAAAATTAACCGGGGGGCTAGTTTTGTTGCTTCCCAATGCCTCATTGATATAGGAATTCTGATTGTTGTGAGTTATCAATAGATGTTTATAAAAACCCTTGTGAAATCTCTTAACTGGCTGTCAACAGTAAATATCTCAAGTTGATTCCATGTTGGGTGTGGGAGTGGGTATGGAGTGATCACTCTTTGTAAGAAATTTGAAGAAGGGTAACTGTAAATGTATGTTTATATATAAAAGCTTGCTGCATTAGAACAATGTATCCAAATTGTGTAAATTCCCCAGAATTTAGGAGGCCTAATTCTCTGAGACTTCAGTCCTGCGTTCGGCACAGGAAGGTGGACTTAAGCCAACTTTGAGCTTCCCAGTATTCAGGTCCACAGGGCTGCTCTAACTTATTGCTTGGGCTGCTTGCAGCCCATTGGCAGCTGAGAAGAGTGCAATTAACTCTAGTCACTTTCCTATCCTCAGCCAAGCATCACTCATCTTTTAGGGGCTGTGTAGGGAATCAGAGTAGCACCATTGCATCAATTCTGGACCACCTAGGAAGCTTAGTTTCCCAGAGGTGGTCTAGGGTAGTGAGGGAAAAAGTCATTGAGAAAGCCATTTCATACTGCTGGAATGGTTTAAAGGGGCTTATGAGCAGCAGAATTGGGCCCAGATAGTACAGACTATAAGTAAAAATATAATGGATAGAATTCTTAAGGCTCGTCTAAGCTAAGAATGCTACAGCTGTACACCTTTGCCATGGTAGCGCTTCCAGGTAGACTCCACCTACGCTAAAGCGAGAGGTTCTCCCGTCAGTGTAGGTAATGCACCTCCCTGAGGGGCAGTAGCTAGGTTGATGGAAGAATTCTTCTGTCAACCTAGCAGTGCTACATGCAGAGTTAGGTTGATTTAACTATGCTGCTATGAATGTGGATTGTTCACACCTCTGACCAACATAGTTAAACTGATTTAATTTTCTAGTGTATACCAGGGCCCAGTTGAAAAAGCTTTCATGTGTAGAATACACTTTTTTAATTGTTCAGGGACATGTAAGTTTGATAAAGCTGAGTTTATTAGCTTTACTTAACATTCTGTGAGCCATTTTAGTTTTGTTTGAATTTCTTTCCTTTCTCATTCCTGCTACCAGTTAGGTTGTTAGCTTCAGAAGGTTACAGTTGGAATAACTGGCACACAGCTATTTTTTCAGATGAGCATCTCTCCTTTCAGACTACTCTGATTTATCTCCTCTTTTTGTGTAGACCTTTCCTTTTGGGTTTAGAGTAAATTCATCATTGAATGCCTTCTGCTTATTGTACTGAGCTAAGAGGAAGATTGCTTCATTTCTCTGAATGAAGGTGAAAATAGAGTATTCGTTTTTGTATTGGAGATTTTGCAGTTCTCACGAAGGTACCATTTTAAATACATTTTATTCAAAGTTAGCATGAATAAAAATAAATGCATTTAAGAGGATCTACACAGTAGAATCTGCAGAATAAACCTGCGATATTCCTAAAGGAATGAAATAATTAAATCAATACTTCACTTCTAAACCATTTTTTTATTTTTTAAAAACTTCCTTCTTTATTGTTATTTAAAATATATATCTAGCAGCATTTACCAGTGTGAAATGTATCTTAAGTTTTGTATAGGTTTACATCAGTAAGGAGAAAAAGGAAATGAGCCACATTTGCTTAATTTTTCTTGCCATTTTTAATGAAAAGCATTTAATTGGCTTCATGGCTGAGAACAGACTTTTAAAAAGACTCTTCTGTTATTTTGCATACACTTCTGTCTCAGAAACAGTAACATGTGACAATGCGGAATCATGTACACAGATATAAATTTTTCCATGGGAAAGCTTTCATATTATCATATTTCAAAGGGTAAATAAATTGTAACCAGTTAGAAACAGTGTTTCTGCTAGAGGAAAAGCAGTCTGTGCCACACTTTTTGGTGTGAAGAGAGTGGAGATGGAATGATGGGCCAAGGGGGCATGTCAAGACCCAGAGTGTAGGTAGAATGGATGATCCTTTCTTTCTGCAGGTTTCCTGAGATCCACAGAGTTCATGGGCCAGTTCCTCATGTCCTGTTCCACAGGAGGTAGGAGCAGCCCAATTCTCCATACAATGGAACAATGAAGGAGGAATTTGGTTCCCCTTAGATCCTCCCACAGGATTTTCCTAGGGAGATATCAGCAGGTCCTAGGTTAAATCCAACAATACTCTGTAAATAGGTAGCCATTTTGCTATGATGTGTTCAGTGAGATGAAAACGGATTGAGACAACAATTAGGATCAGATACTTTTTGAAATGCTCACTGTTCCAGTAGCTTCCCATTAGTGGATATTAGAGCATGATGTTAAACCTATGTAGAGGGTAATGTCTAGGAACGTACAGAACTCTTCTTTTAGGAAGTGCTTCATGAGAGAGGAGAGTATTTGTGGAGGAAGGAATAAAGCCTGAATGTTTCAATGTCTTGGCTCTCTCTTTTTATGCTGAATATTCACTTTACTTTTACTACCATTGCCTTAGCAGTGGACACAATGGCACACTCTTTGCCCTCTTACTGTTAGCCACAGTGATCCATTGTTAGCCAATGCACATAGGTTACATACAACCACACACATATACATACCCCCCATATTTATATGTATTGTGCGGGCGGTATTAATATTGTGTGGGTGTGTTTGTGATGGATAATCATGGTAAAGTGTATTAGGCTTACTCTTGCTCACTTATGCTAAGTATCCGACAATATCTGGTGGCATTACATCTCATACTCCTGGGGGAATTGTGCGCCACTGCGCATGCACAGAATTTATGTATCCTGCAGATTTATTTGCTTTCTGATCAGGAAGCAAAGGGAATCCACAAGAGTGGTCATATGATTCTCCCCAGCAGTATGTTTCAGGTGCCCAAGGCAGCCGGCAGAGAGGTAATCACTGTGAGGCAAAGGGCGGGACTGGTGCCTTTTACCCTGCATTTGGCTCAGCTGCTAGTAATGGCTGGGCTGGGGAGGACAGAACTTCCTCTTCCCCTGCACAGCATCTGGGACTGTGACAGACCCACTGCCAGATTTCTCCCCTGGCTTTGGAAGCTCTACAAAATGCCCCCCACATCACTTTTATTGCACCCATCGCTCCTCAGCTGCAGGGGGAGGAATCACCGTATGGGGAGATACTCCTCTACCCGCCCAACCCCTGTGCTTCCAGACCCCCTCATACGCAGACCCTCCCATCGATCCTCACCCTGCCACACACACATACATCCCCTGGACAAGCCCAATTACCCTTGGGACCACCCCAATGAGCCCCTGTCAGTTTCACCTGGATCCCCACCCCACTGAGCCCTACTGCCCCAGCATCTGGACCCCCCACTGAGCTCCCCACACCCAGACCCCCCGCCAAGCTCTATCCTCACTACACCAAGACCCATCCCACTGAGCCTGAACTACATTCACCTGGACCTCCCTGCAGAGTCCTATTACCATTGCACCCAGAACCCCCCAACAAGCTTCTGTGCATCCAGATCCCCCCCGCACCCGGATCCCTCCCTGAGCCACCCACACTCAGATTGCCCCACACAGAAACCTCTCAACCCAAACTTGGATCTTCCCACACTAAACCCCTTCACACTTGGATCCTTCCTTGCTGAGACTGCCTACCCACACTTGGTGTACCTGAAATGGAGGGGCAGGCCTGGTACTTGTGTTGTGTCAGGATTGGGTGCAGCCTCACCGCTTAATCTGTGTCCTGGGAGAAGGGAGCTGCATAGTGATCTCTCACCTCTGTGCAGCCAGTGGCTTGTGGTCCCCAGTGCTGTGCTGGAGCCTCCACATTTATTTGACAAATAAAATTTGCAGAATTTTGCAGAATTTTATGATACGGTGTGCAGAATTTTTAATTTTTTGGTGCAGAATGCCTTCAGGTGTAATCTCAGCATTTGGCATAGGTGGATAAGAAACCTGTCAGAGACCAGAAACATTGATGTTCTACCCTGGTACAGGTAAGTCATGCATTCATGGCTCAACTAGTCTGTAATGCTGTGTCTGAAAAGCAGAGATAAGATGGGTGCACCTTGGTATCAGAAAAACAAAGTAATTGGGGAATACAGCCTTGGGTGCGATATAAAGTGCCAACTAACTTGTAAACAAGCACCATATATGTGATTTTAGGGGCATATTCTGGGGAGCACATCTTCTGTGTAAGGTGAATTCAACACACTGCGAGAGCTCAGTTCCTGGGAAGGATTGGTGATGTATTAGATATTTCTTTCCTGTATTGGACTGTTTTGCATTTAGACAATAACTTTGGCTGAGCTTGGTTATTTGGTCCTTTGTACATTGTTAATATTGAACCACAGGTATAGCCAATCAATTGGCTATACATTACAATCAATACAACAGTGGCAGAACAGTCACAGAAATGTTGAGTGGGAAGGGACCCCGAAAGGTTATCTCGTCCTGCTTTGGCACTGAGTCAGGACTAAGTAAACCTAGAGTGTTGCTGACAGGTGGTTTGTTTGACCTGTCCTTATGATGGGTATTCCACAACCTCCCTTGGAAGTCTATTCCAGAGCTTAACTACCCTTATTGTTTCCTAATAACCAAATCTCCTTGCTGCAGATTAAGCCAATTCCTTCTTGTGTTAGTTTAAGTGGACTTGGAGAACAATTGATCACCATCCTCTTTGTAACAGCACATAATATATCTGAAGATTGTTCTCAGAGACCCTTCAGTCTTCTTTTCAGAAGACTAAACATGCCCAGTTGTTTTAATCTTTCCTCATAGGTCAAGTTTTCTAAAACTTTTACCATTTTTGTTGCCCTCCACTGGACTCTTTCCAATTTGTCCACATCTTCCTTACAGTGTGCTGTCTAGAACAGGACACAGTAATCCAGCTGAAACCTCACTGGTGCCCAACAGAGTGGAAAAATTACTTCTTATGTTAGGATAGTGAATAGCATCTTTGACCAGCTCATCCCACCTTCTCACTCATATCCTGTTGTAGCGTTAATCCAAGCCCCGTAAAAAACTTTTAAGGACTAGGGTGGGTGTTGGGTCGGTGCTATTGAGATAGGTATAGAGAGATTCATTCCTGGAGGTGATGCTAAACAGGTGGCACAGTCATGCCCTCCAATTACGGAATCTCTTTTGAGGCAGCTGGGGTGACTTGCCTCCTTTCCCTCCAGTCGTGGGTTTCTTCTTTGAGGAGCTGTTGGCTTGCTTTCTTCTGTCTCTTTGCTATAGTAGTAACTCCTTGCCTGGGCCTTGCAGACACTGATCCTTTAAAATTCAGCTGCATTCTGTGACTTTGCCCCAGTTGTGCCCCATGTTGCACAATGTTTGTAAATTCAGAAGAACAAGGGATCCTCCCACCCTTCCCTTGCCATGAGGCTCCTGGGGGCAATTTGCATACCTTTGCTCCATACAAACATCCAAAAGGACCTGGCATTTGGGGCAAATGGAATGGTAGGCAAAAGTGGGTTCCTGAAATTTCTTTAAACCTTAAAGAAAGTTTGGACTTGCTTTAATGGATGGATAAAAGTACAGGCTAGTACTTATTTTCCCCACAGTATTTCACTCACCACTAGTTGTTATGATCACGTGAATTTAGTGCTCCCATGCTGTTGTTTTCTTTCTCAGCTGCTGATAAATGGTTCTGCAGAGTTCGGGGTTGATTTTTCAGAGCAGTCTATTGACTAAAAGACTTTGTTTTTGAGCACACAAGTTCTGTTTTTCTTTGTTTAGCCAGAGTAAATATTCCAGGAGGTGTGCACACACAGCTCGGTGTCTGCTAGTGGAATTCAGGCGCATATCTTCCACAGACTGTTAAAATAGCCATATCGTTTATCTTCTGTATTTACTTCCATGTAGCACTCAGCACAATGTGTATACTCTTGCAAAGTCTGCTGATTTGAACAGGAGAGTCCTGGTTTCCTTTCAGAGATCCCATCTCCCTTTTAATTCAGCACATTTTGTTATTTAGATATTGTTTGAATCAAAGGGTAAAGAAACATGAAAGCAAGTAGCATTTATAGCATCGCCATTGCACATGGCATTGCCTATTGACGTAATGCAGTATAATGTGTATTATCATTACATATAACTGAAACATGGGGACACAGAGCTGTTCAGTGGCTGCAGCAGAGGTCTGGGGAGTCACTAGCTCTGGGGTGAAATATTGGTCTCATTGAAGTCAAAAGGAGTTTGTCATTGGCTAAGTCAAGTCACTTAGCTGTTAGCTTCGCTAACTGTAAAATGGGGACTGGACTTACCTTCTATAAAATGTGCTGTATAAGTAGATTGACAGCTTGTTAGGCAGGGACAATTTGTTCTGTAAAGTGCCTAGCACCCTTGGCTGCTATAACACAATACATTATAATATGTGCAAAGTATATTTATAGCATTGCCATGAAATACTTGCCTGTGTCATTCCACCAAAAGCATTGGAAAACATTGGAAAGTATAATCTAGTTGCACTAGCTGCATATTTTTAATCAAAACAGGCTATTTCAATACTATGAAAAAAGCTTTTCTTTAAAACAAACCAAACTAGCCTGCTCTTGAGTCATTTTGACCGCAATATTATACACCATGAAAGTTAGTTATTCCATCACCAAATTTCCTTCTGATTTTAGCTTCATGTAGTTGCTGTAAATATTTATCATTTCAGTTCTGAAAAATAATTGCAAAATGTTGCTGTCCTCCTTGTAGAACCTGAAGAGGAATAGAGTTTTTGTAAATGCATGAGTCAGATTCTGAGCTTTGTTGTGCTTTTTTGTAAGATGAGATCTTGGAATGTGAATCTTCAGTTGGTGATGCTTTGCGCTTATATAATGTCTGGATGTGAGGCTCTCAAAGTTCTTTGCAAAAGTAGGTAAGTGTGAAAGAAAAGATAGTCTTGTGGCCAAGACACTGAACTGGGACTCAGGAGATCTGGGAGCAGTTCCTGGCTCTGCATCAGACTTCCTGTGTGACCTTGCTGTGGGATAATAATGCTTCCTGTCTCTCAACGTTGTCTTGTCTACTTAGATTGTAAGCTCTTTGGGGCCGGTAATGACTCTCTACTGTGTTTTGCAGTGCCTAGCACAATCTCAGTTGGGGCTTCTGCGCATTACTGCTGTAAAGAGGAAGTATTATCCTCATTTTACAGATGTGGAAACAAAAGCATAGAAAGATTAAACCCAACATTTTCTAACTTGGATGCCTAAAGTTATTGCTCCTGCCCTCATGGGGCTCTGTCTACATTTTTCTTTTAAACTAAGGAGAAACTACTCTATATAAGGATTAACGATTGCTTGTTGGCTCATGTAACCTATGTGCATTGGCTAACAATGGCATCACCGTGGCTAACAGTGAGTAACAATAGGGCGAAGAGAGTGCCATGGTGGAAATCTCCTTACTATAGCAATCAGCTTTGTTGAGTGATTATAACAGGAGAGTGGAAGTCAGCAGATATGGGTTCTGCTCCTGATTCTACCACAGGCTGGGTGTGTGATGATGTGCATGCTGCAAAAGCCAGCATTTTCAAATTTGGGCTCCTAAGGTAGGGACCCATCTCAGTAGATATTTATTAAACCAGAGCAGCCTGAATGGGGAAAACTGGGCATGAGAAAGTGTTTCTTCCATTATTTCTGGGACTTCTTGTTTCCACTTGGGCCAGAAACACCACAACAGCTTTTCCCCAAGATATTTCCAAACGGCTACTTCTCAACATTTCTGAACCCAACAAATAATTTAGTTATTCTGGGCATAGTTTTGGGTTGGTTTGTTTTCAATCCAAACTGGTTCAACCATCCCTAATTTGCTAATTAGTCATTCTAATAATGACTAATTACTGATTCCAGTCCAGAATTAACCTAAAGGTGAAAGCCTGGCCCAACTAAAGGGATTGGCAAAACTCCTATTGACTTCAATAGGGTGAAGATTTCACCCTTAACCTTACACTACCATTTCAAGTGAACAGAAAGCTATCCATTCATTCTGAAGTATTATGTATGTTTCCTTCTAGGATTAACTAAGTCAGAGATTTGAATAAAACATACTTTTTCCTTCTGGAAGCTCACTTGTTTTCACCTTGTCCATAAAATGGCTGTCAGTCATAGGATACAGCATACAGTAAACCGCTACAATACTATGACTATAATATTACAATTTGATGCCTTGGTATATAAAGGATAAATACTTTATGGAATGAATCAGTGTGAAGCCAGAGGAGACAATGAACCACGAGGGGAAAATGGGTCTCTAAACAGCTACTTTCATTGCAATTAAACTACTTGGAGTTGTGTGCAGGTAACATTCAGGATGTGATTTAAGACCTCCAAAGCTGGAAATTACAGTCACAGTTAAGTCACAGTGAAATCAGCTCCATCCTTAACTCACTGTACTGGAGTTATTTGTAGCACTTGTTTGTTATTTGCAGAGCTGTTCAAAATTTTCATTATGATACACAAAAATCAGATTATATTTGCTTGGGTTTGGATTTTACTACAACCCAGTAATTAAGGTTGGGCTTGTTTAAACTTTCCCATCAGTTTCACAAACTTTCATTAATTTATGGTTCAAGATAGTAACTAGAGCTGGGCAGGAAAGGGCTTTCCCATCCTGCCAAATATTGTGAAATTTCAATTTTTGTCCTATCCACAATTGGAATGAAAAGTCAAAATCTTGAAAAGTTTCACAAATAGTTCAGTGTCTGCACTAACCAGTTTAAGGTTTGTCTCATGTCTACATCAGTACTGTCTTAAGCTGTTTCAGCTGAAACGGCCACTTGGTATCAGTCCCACAAATTCTCAGCTCAGCTCACAGAAGCAATGTGATTTCTGATAAATTTCACAAACCCGCTGGTGCACTGTGCAACAGTAGTGGTGTTACAATAAATAGCTCATAGGGTCAAGCATAGGAACTTAGAGAACTTTATTGTCAGTAAGTGCTAGAAGGGAATAAAGCCTCAGTGTTGCGTTGCCTTGGTTCTCTCTATGTGCACACACACAACAGCTGAGTGCCCTAATCCCAGTTTACAGAGTCATTCTCATGCTCTCTCTCTCTGGCCCAATACATATTTAATTATTTCATACTCAGTAGAAAGACTTCAACAGGAAAAATGGAGAGAACTCTGTTCCAGAATATCTCATAGCCTGATGGGGTATGGCACTCACTTTGAATGAGGGGGACTTGGATTCAAGTCCATGTGCTAGAGTAGGGAGTTTGAACCTGGGTCTCCCAAAGCCTAGGTGAGTGCCCTAACAACTGAGCTATTGGAGATAAGGGGTCACTGCCTTTTCTGAAACACTTTATTTCCTGGCCATTTGATTTGCTGAAAATTCAAAACCAAATGCCCACAAATATTAATCAGTTTCAAGTTGATCCCAACTGATTTTTTGGAACTGCCAATGAACAGCAAAATTGGTTATTCACACAGCTTTAATTCTAGGAGCTTTATATGGTTTAATTTTTCTAGCCTAGATCAGATCATAGATTTTACTATGACATGGTCAGATATCATGGTACAGTAGGAAAACCTAGATGCCCCGAGGACAGAAAGGCTCACTGTTAAGGTTCTTCTCCTACTCTGAACTTTAGGGTACAGATGTGGGGACTTGCATGGACACTTCTAAGCTTAATTACTAGCTTAGATCTGGTAACACTGCCACCATCCAGAAATTTCAGTGTCTGGAACACTTCCTGTCCCCCCAAAACCTTCCCCTCCCTGGGCAGCCTTGAGAGGCTTTTTCACCAATTCCTGGTGAACACAGATCCAAACCCCTTGGATCTTAAAACAAGGAGAATTTAACCATCCCCCCTCCTTTCCCCCCACCAATTCCTGGTGAGTCCAGATCCAATCCCCTTGGATCTTAAAACAAGGAAAAATCAATCAGGTTCTTAAAAAGAAAGCTTTTAATTAAAGAAAGAAAAGGTAAAAATCATCTCTGTAAAATCAGGATGGAAAATACTTTACAGGGTAATCAGATTCATATAGCCCAGAGGAACCCCCTCTAGCCTTAGGTTCAAAGTTACAGCAAACAGAGGTAAAATCCTCTCAGCAAAAAAAGGAACATTTACAGTTGAGAAAACAAAAATAAGACTAACACGCCTTGCCTGGCTGTTACTTACAAGTTTGAAACATGAGAGACTGATTCAGAAAGATTTGGAGAGCCTGGATTGACGTCTGGTCCCCTTAGTCCCAAGAGCGAACAACCCCCAAAACAAAGAGCACAAACAAAAGACTTCCCCCTACCAAGATTTGAAAGTATCTTGTCGCCTTATTGGTCCTCTGGTCAGGTGTCAGCCAGGTTTACTGAGCTTCTTAACCCTTTACAGGTAAAAGAGGCATTAACCCTTAACTATCTGTTTATGACATTCACTTATACTGGTTTTACACCATTCCCACTCCACTGGTATCAACAGAGTTATTCCTGATTTACATCAGTGCAAATGAGAGGAGAAATCAATTCCAGAGTTTCATTATGATTGCTGCATTTTCTTAGATTCAACAGACTTCTAAGGTGGTTTAAATTGTCTCTTGTGACTTAAACTCAACATTCTCATGGCAGTCACTCTCATGAGGTTGAGCAAAGCTACATGCCTAGGCATATTTTTAAAAATGCATGTAATTGACCTCAGCATTATTATCAGGATTATTATTTTTAGGAGCAGATGTAATCTCAGAAGTCTAGAATTTTAAGGGTTTGCAAATAGTGTAAGTGGGGTAGGGGTTCAGATTTCTTCTCTGTCACATTTTCCCACCATACCATCCTTGGTTAAGATGTATTGTTTTCCTATGGTCCACAGAGTGACTCCACAGCTGCTACATAAGCCCCTAGGCTTCAATAAACCATGGTGCAGCTGTGCATGTGCTTTGTGGAGGGTGATAGCTGATACAATACCTCCTTTCAGCTCTTCTCCATTCTTCTTCCAAACTCCACTTTGCATAGAGGTGAAGAGCGACTCGTGCATAGACTCCCCAAGTTTTGTCTTCCTCACCCTTCTGTATTCAGGGCTGTTCTTGGCTGGAGGATGCAACACAGGATTTGCTCCAAAGAATGAAAACCTCAGAGAATCTTTTTCTTTCTGGTTGTATGCTAGGAATACATTTTATAAGAATGGGGAAAGAATCACAATCCAGAATACCAAAAATGGGACCTTGCTGATTAACTGAGCAATCATCAGTTTGATCTAAACTTTCTGACGTTTTTCAGCAGCTACATGCACACAGTGTGTGAAAAGATTAGCATTGTAGGAATGCGCGTGATGGCAGTAAGGTCAGCATCTTGATCAATAACAACTCAGCCTGAACAGATATCTAATCAAAAAGAAAAAGGTCATCTTCAGTAAGGGACTTTAAAAAGACAGACCAACAAAATCTAATCACTGATTACTGAATATTTAGTTAAGTGTTGACATTGGTTGTTATTATTTAACTATAGACTATTAGCTAATTTCCTCCTGGTTGTGGATTAAACTTTCACAATTATTTTATTAGTTCAACTATTAAAAAAAAGGGTAATGCTACTATAGCCCAGCTGACATCACAGCAATGCAAAATAGGGCATGCTTATCCCTTAAAAAACTTATGGGAGAATAAGATTTGATCTTTTATACCAACCTCAGGGTAAACCATGCATAAATACTGATCACCAATTAGAATATGATAGAACACTGTAGTTACAGGAATGGGGTCACCCGTGGTTCTGAAGGTGTCACACTGTGCTAACATATACTGTCTCTTGGGGAGGAGTGATCTTGCTCATGCTCAAAGGAATAATGTTTCTGCCAGCCTCACATACTTCACTTATACTTACTTTAGTTTTCATGAAAGCAACATGGAAAAGTCCAGCCACAATACATCATGTCCCTTAGCAGTTCTAAACCAAAATTAAATACATTCTGTTGAAATTCAGTGCTGGGCATTAATTAGAGAGTTTCCCTTGCTTTTTAAAGAGAAAGAGACTAATTAGATTCAATGCAGTTTAATAGGTAATCGGCAAAGGTATTTTTTGTCTGTGTTTCAGAGTAGCAGCCATGTTAGTTTGTATCTGCAAAAAGAACAGGAGTACTTGTGGCACCTTAGAGACTAACAAATGTATTTGAGCATAAGCTTTCACGGGCTGCAGCCCACTTCATTGGATGCATAGAATGAAACATATAGTAAGGAGATAAATATACACATACAGAGAACATGAAAAGGTGGGTGTTCCCCTACTAACTCTAAGAGGCTAATTAATTAAGATGAGTACGCCATCAGGGGCTCTTTCACCTGCACTTCTACCAATGTGATATATGCCATCATGTGCCAGCAATACCCCTGTGCCATGAGATACTTCTCCACAGAAGACACAGTTTAAAAGTCACTAGCAACATTTCAAAAGTCATTAGCAATTATCAGCAGGAGAAAAAAAAACTTTAGTAGTGATAATGACAAGAAGGTGTGAGTATACTTAACATGGAGAAGTAGACTCAGTGTGTGTAATGGCTCAGCCATTCCCAGTCTCTATTCAAGCCTAAATTGATGGTATCTAGTTTGCGTATTAATTTAAGTTCAGCAGTTTCTCATTGGAGTCTGATTTTGAAGCTTTTCTGTTGCAAGATTGCCACCTTTAAGTCTATTATGAGTGACCAGAGGGGCTGAAGTGTTTTCCTACTGGTTTTTGAATGTTATGATTTCTGATGTCAGATTTGTGTCCATTTATTCTTTTGTGTAGAGACTTTTTGGTTTGGCCAATGTGCATGGCAGAGGGGCATTGCTGGCACATGATGGCATATATCACATTGGTAGATGTGCAGGAGAACGAGCCCCTGATGGCATGCTCATCTTAATTAATTAGCATCATAGAGTTAGTAGGGGAATACCCACCTTTTCATGTTCTCTGTATGTGTATATATATCTCCTTACTATATGTTCCATTCTATGTATCTGATGAAGTGGGCTGTAGCCCACGAAAGCTTACGCTCAAATAAATTTGTTAGTCTCTAAGGTGCCACAAGTACTCCTGTTCTTTTTGTGTGTGTGTATACATCTCTGATTCAGAGGACATTCGTATTGCACTAATGCATTGGTAGAAAGCAGTGTTAATTATTAGTATGTTAAGGTTGCAAGCTTTGGCCTTTGGAATCAATGTTCATTCTATAATGTTAGAATCAGGAGTCCCTGAGAAGTCTTGTAATTGGAAGTCAGATAGTTAATGGAAGCTGTCATCTGGGAGCAAATAAAGGACAGAGATCCTGGTTTCTAATTTGAGATACTTTCTTGCAGAGTAACCTTGACAAAGGTCATCAGACTGTATTGTGCCACAGCTAACCCACCAGAAAACTAAGTAAAAACCATAGCCACTATGAAAACTATGTGCTGCATCTAACCTGAATCTCAATAGGAGGGTGAAGTATAAAGCTAAGAAGATTCAAAATGGCATTTCTTTTTTTCATGCTTCTTGCACAGCAGGCAGCCATATTAGCTCTTTTTCACTTCATTATAGTCAGCTCAATTAGTTATTTCTTTTGAGATACGAAAACAATCTTCAGAGAAGGAATTTTTTTAAAGATAAGCCTCCTTCATAGTTTATGAATTGTAGTCTACAAATCCACTGAAATCAAATGCAGATGCTATTATTGCAGAAGACTATGATATTACCTCATACATGTAGTTGTTTGTCCTCTTTCCAACGAAGGGGTAAAATTAGTCCAAAATTTATTTTAATACAGCTTTTAATATTTTAACATTTTTGGCCCTAGTTTTCAGCTAGTTTACATGATGTTTGAAAAGTAAATGGCATGACTAGTTGTTTCTGAACATTTGGAAGTCTCTAAAACCACATTGACACCATGTACAGTGGACCCATCATATAAAGAATTCATTGTTCACTCATGAGAGAACTTGTTTGTAAATGGAGGTAACTGGAACTGCAACAGACTGGAAGAATTTGGGACCTTCATTCTGTTCTCCATTCTATTCTCCATTTTAAAACCAGAACCTTGCTATAAATGACTCAACTCTATTAAAAGCAAGAGCAAAAAAGTGGAGCTGCAGTGAGTTATGTGGAATTAATTTTGCTTTATTGTCATGTAGACCTCATAAACCTCTTGTAGTTTATGATGCCACGAGAAGATGTCTAAGGAGTGATTTCCTTGCAAATGACTGCAGTCTGTTTTCTGTATTCATTAGAGCAACACTTTTAGGGTCTCATCCAGACTAGCGTTGAGCACCCTCAATTCCTAGTGAAGTCAAGGGGAGTGAAGGGTGCTTAGCCAGATTGGGACATTTGAAGTGCAAGACCTGCTGGTGTCCAGGTACAGTGCTCTCCTGATTCAACACAGCTTGATGATAGTGATATTAGTCTGATGTTTGAGGAAAAAGGAAACATAGCCTTCTGCTGAATTGTTTCTGTTTGAGTTGCTGATTCACTGCACAGTCTTGCTGTAGATGGTAATAAAATAAAATTTCCGTTTCAGACATGGAAACATAGGCATAGCAGATCTGAACTGGATCTCTGTGTGTGAGTTTGTGCAGTGGGATAAGGATTTTCCCTTGTAGTAAATGGACCTTAAATTAAAATAAAAAATAACAAAGGTGCAGCTATCCAAGCTGCCTTGTTGCACTGATAGCTTTTCTCTCCACAATATCTCCCAAGAGCTCTCCTGTGCCAGGAGAAACCACAAGTGGTGGCAAAAATTGTTTATTTGCAGAATCTTTAGATTCTAAGTGTTAAATGTCACAGAAGGGCAGTTTGACTCCTCATTTGGAGAGGGGCATTCTGAAACCTTAGTTTACAGAACCGTCTTGAAGGAGTGAAGGAATGAAAATAACACCTTTGCCGAATAAGATGGCTGGATGCTTGTACAGAACTGAGAACTGAGGCCCTGGCCTCTGTGGAGACTTAATAAGTTACAGACCAATTGGACTCTTTGACTGGGATTCACATTATGATGCAGTGTAAATAACTTGCCCGTGGATAGCTGTAGAGCCTTAAGAGGTGGTGATATATTATTTGTGACTTTCAGTTGGAAAGGGCAGTTAGCAATAAACAGCAAAAGGGGAAAAAAAATTCTTAACTTAATGAGAATTGTGTGAATTTAATGTTGGTGAAAAGGGGCAGCTTGCCAAGACAGGTCTCCTCTTTGTTCTCCCAGAATGGGAGGTACATGGGCGGTAGCAGTATGGTGAGATCTTTCATGCTGCTCTCTCAATGCACTTTAACCCTGACTTGGAAGGGCAGTGAATCGTTGTGAGAGGATAATTTAGTTTCCCAGTCTGTGGATTCTGCACTGAGGGAATAGTTCAGTAACAACTGACCAAACCAAACCAAACCAAACCAGGGTATAAATTTAGTTTTATTTGTGGTAGGATTCCATTTCATGTGGACACTTACCTGCTGGTTACTGACTGAAACCATCTCGCTGATTTCAGTATTGTCCTTACTACTAACCTGGGCTGGATTTGAACCAGAGACTTAGAAATAAAAGTCCCAGCAACCCAATATGAATCTTCTGCACAATCCCTAACCAAAAACTTTTCTTTTTGAAATTATCCAAATGCTTCAAAGGACTCATTTTATGGCAGTTGACCTCCAGATAAGTCATTAAAGTTAAGGGCCTGATTCTCATCTCATTTGACATCTCCCCCTGTCCCATGTAACTATTTTTGGCTTTAATGGAATTACTCCTGAATTACACTGGAAATGGAAAAACAGGAGTTAACATGTGTACTCTTTGGGCCAACTCCTCAGCTGCTATAAATTGGTGTTGCTTCAATGACTTCAATGATTTCAAGGGAGCTATGCCATTTTAACCTACTGGGATCTGGCCTCCTGTCCTGGATTCCATCATTTTTTATTGCTTTTAATATTTTTATTCAGCTTTTTAATTTTTTTTTAAAGAGGGTCTGTGTTAAAGTAAAACTTCTGCTGGATTGGAGGTGTGCAGCACCATGACATTCTAAACACAAAATATTTCCACTGAGCTACTCAGGAAGCTTTAGAGTTCAAAAGAAACTGGACTTAATTTTTATTTTTATCCCTGAATAGCTTGAAACATCTGTATGGTTTATGGCTATTTTAGAATTGTATCTGGTAAGGCAATATGATACTCCTGGATTAGACAGTTCTGGGCTCAGGTCCCCTAGCAGATGCTTTGGGCTTATATCCAGAGCTAACGTATGTCCCATGGTCACCCGACACTGGCCCGCATTTCACAGGTCAAGGTTATGATTTGCTAGCTGAGAGCAAAGACTAGCAGCTTTAAATGGTTTTAACTGCTTCAGTCTTTCTCAATCTTATTTTCCCTATCCCATTGTATCAAGTGCAAATCCTGCATTTGATGTATATCTAACACAATAATTGTGAGTTGTTTAGCCCGGTGGCTCTCAACCTTTCCAGACTACTGTACCCCTTTCAGGAGTCTGATTTGTCTTATGTACCCCCAAGTTTCACCTCACTTAAAAACAACTTGCTTACAAAATCAGAAATAAAAAGACAAAAGCATCACAGCCATAGTATTACTGAAAAATTGCTCACTTTCACCATATACACCTCTACCCTGATATAACGTGACCCGATATAATACTAATTCGGATATGAGGCGGTAAAGCAGCACTCTGGGGGGGGAAGGGGGCTGCGTGCTCCAGTGGATCAAAGCAAGTTCAATAAAATGCAGTTGCACCTATAACACGGTAAGATTTTTTGGCTCCCGAGGACAGCGTTATATCAGGGTAGAGATGTAATTATAAAACAAATCAACTGGAATATAAATGGTCTACTTACACTTCAATCTATAGTATATAGAACAGTATAAATAAGTCATTGTATGAGATTTTAGTTTGTACTGACTTTGCTAGTGCTTTTTATGTAGCCTGTTGTAAAACTAGACAAATATCTAGGTGAGTTGATGTACCCCTTGGAAGACCTCTGCATACCCTCAGGAATACATGTACCCCTGGTTAAGAATCACTGGTTTAGCAGACTTCAAAGTTAGGGTGAGTTAGGAGAACAATGCCATGGCAACAAACTGTTAAACTATTTATTACAAATCTCTATTTAAACTGTGTCTTCTGTGGACAAGGATCTCATTCCCTTGTCCTGGAAGTGTGATAATGTTTCAAATTCATTCTGCAATATTTTACACCAAGCTCAGTTACTTTTCAATTGAAAGGTTATCTGGAATATTGAACAGGATGCTGAAATGTCTGTCAACAGAATTTCAAAGACATTCCTTTAGCTTATTTTTCAAAGTATTTCAAAGTGTCCTTAGACCACTTTCTTGGTTTTAATTTTGTTCATTTTAGTATAATAGCATGCCAAAATTAGCTAGTTGTCCTGATGTTTTAAAAGTTATCAGCATGACATAATATATCTTCAATATATGGTATAAAATAGGTAATCACATATGGAGTGGTAATATTCATATTATATGTGCCATTTTATCTTGCTTTTTTAACTGCCTTATTTCCACTCTGCCGACTAATCCATCTCTGCCAGAAATGCTTCTAACATTCCGAATCTCTGCACAACTTTCAAATAGTCACCATCGTAATAAATCACTCTTAAAACATCTGACCACATAAATGTTTTCTTTTTCTCCTGAAACTGGAATTTCTATTTAATTCAGATTTTTCTGCAGCACCCTTCACCATGATAGCAGAATGTTTAATTTCTCCCCCAAGGCCCAGGATTAGAAATATTCACTCCTGGACCAGTGACAGGTTTAAGATTTACCATCTTGTAAACCATCAGGGCTAGAAATTGAACATTTATACCATTAGAAAGCCATGACTCACTACTTCCCAACAGTATAAGGCTTTGGTTTCAACCCCTTGTAGGCCAGGAAATATTGAATCTTAACACTGCTATATTTTTGTGTATTGAAAATCTATTGTAGGTGACTTTTAGAATTTTCTAAAGGTATTAGTTACATGTTTCTCCCCCTCAGAAATCTGTATGGTTGGAACTCACTGCAATAATAGTGCCCAGCTTTACCAACAGAGCACTTAAGGAATAGTTCGTAATCTCTCTGGAAGTGATGCTTCTTATGCAGAATGGTATCTATATTCACCCTCCTACATAATTCACTCATAGGTTTTCCATTCCTGGATAAGATCACCATCCGTCCCATGACTGTGAAATCTTTATACCATCCCATCGTGCACGTGTGTGTGTGTACACACACATAAACACACACACACATATATCACATGATGGTGTTTGGAGGTATAAAGCCTTTTTTTGGCTGGGTTTGGCTTAGCTGCATTACTCACATACCAAGCATGGAAAACGGAAATTTTGAGTTCAGTATGGAGAATGTTTCAGAAAATTATGTGTAAACCGGATTTTAATTAGAGATAAGGCAGAACTTCTGCTCTAAATGCTCTCTCTCTCACACACTCACTCACTAACTTTGGATTCAGATCCAAACTTTTAAGCTTGGACCCAGCTCTAGTTTTAGTGGAAATTCTTTTGTAAAAGCCAGAAGATGGAATTATTTGGTTTGGGTGACTATCTGTCTTCATAATAGTAAGGGTCATGGTGAATAATTAAATTTAGTCTCTTAAAAAAGTCTTTTTGAGGTAGTGGAGAAGGGGGAGATCAATGTTTCTGCATGTCATTGTCATGTTGTCCGGAGCAGCTCACATCTATGAATGCCTACCTCAGGGCAGACTGTCAAAAACAGGGCCGACACCACAAGCTAGTGGTATGTTTTATAATTAGATTTCACCAACCTAGTATCAAATGTGAACTCCTGAATCACTATATCAGTCTAGAGTCACAGACAATTCCTTTAGGCTCTCCAGTCTATCTTGGTACCCAGTCAAGCTGGACTTAGTGATGATAAATGGTCACTTACACCAAAAATCACAAAATATACACATTTCTTCCAGTCCCATGAGACTAGTCACTTATCCCAGATCAGTTGGTACCCTAGATCTTACACCAAGGGTGGGAAAACTATATGGGCTGGATCCAGCCTGCAAGCTGTTTTAAGCTGGCCCGCAAGCTGTTTTAAGCCGGCCCACGAGCCGCACCGGCAGCTTGGCCCATCTTCAGCCGGGGCACTGAGTCTGTGGCTGCACCGTGTGGCTCGGCCCTGCTCCGGCACTGGGTCAGGGGCCAGACCATGCGGCTCAGCCCTGATCCAGCTGGGGTGCAGGGTTGGAGGCCATACCACGTGGCTCCCAGAAGCTGTGGCATGGCCCCACTCTGGCTCCTACCTGTTCCAATGGGAGCTGCAGGGGAGGTGCCTGCGGATGGGGCAGCGTGCAGAGCCACCTGGCCACGCCTCCTCATAGGAGTCGGAGAAGGGACATGCCGCTGCTTCTGGGAGCGGCTTGAGGTAAGTGCCACACAGAGTCTGCACCCTTGAGCCTCTTCCCATGTCCCAACCCCCTGCCCCAGCCCTGATCCGCCCTCCAGATGCTTTGATCCCAGCCCGGAGCACCCTCCTGCACCCCAAACCTCTCGTCCTCAGCCCCACTCCAGAGCCTGCACCCCCAGCTGGAACCTGCACCCCTTCCTGCACCTCTGCTCCAGCCCTGATCCCTCTCCTGCTCATTGAACCCCTTGGTCCCAGCCCAGAGCACCCTCCTACACCCCAAACTCCTCATCCCTAACCCCATCCCAAAGCCTGCACCCCCTCCTGTACCCCAACCCCTGTTTTGTGAGCATTCATGGCCCTCCATACAATTTCTATTCCCCAATGTGGCCCTTAAGCCAAAAAGTTTGCCACCCTGTCTTACACCAACGCCACCACCTGTAAATTATCTAAAAGTTTATTAACTAGGAAAAGGAATAAGAGTGTTATTTATAGATGAAAGCAAGCAACATATACACACAAATGAGTTGCAATCTAAATCCTTAGAGCGATAGGTTGTAGTGATCTGTCAATTTAAAATGTCTTTCAGGGCAAGCCAGGGATAACCCTGGGGGATCTCACACTTCAGTGTAGAGTCTCTAGCCCTGTGAGAGTTAAAACAGCAAAGAGATGAAAAAAATCTCTTGTGACCTTGTTTTATCTTTTACATTTAGTCTTCCAGTCCATGAAATGAGCTCCCTTGCAAGTAGCGTTTCCAAGGTGTGTTAGGGCCATTCATCAGTCCTTTGTGTCCCGCTGTTCCTTAATAGCCCATTTATTATTAACAGACCATCTTGACAGGCGTCCTGAATAGGCAGGAGGGATGATTCCCATGCCTGGGTTAACAAGTGCAAAGCAAACATTTTCAAAGTTATAAAGCAAAATATTTTTTCATAGCATGGAATACAGACATTAGAAGTGAGATTAATGCATGAAGTGAATTACAAGCATTTCAGAGTCTAAACACTAAGTACATTCTTATAAGATTAATACCTATTTTGAACCCAACTAAGAAACAGGTGAGCTGCTTTGCTCTCCAGCTATGAGTTTGTCAGTTATTAGCTAACACCTATGGCCTTGGATAGAGCTGGCACTTGGTTTGCCACCGTTACAAACAGTCCAAGAAGATATAGAACACTGGCTGGCTTTGCTTTGCAGCTTCTCTGTTATAGCAAAGCAAATGTATATTGCTTATCCAATGGACGCATTTATGTTTTCTCCTTCAGGAAACTATTTATTAATATTATGGTGCTATAAGTGGCATATTTGAATGTCTGGACTGGGCAGTTACCAGGATGGCTTAAGTGAATATTTGCTTTTCCCTCACTACTTTTTGTTTATATAATACCAAAGGAAACATGGTAGAGTCAATACTTCTCTTCTTGAGTTTTGCGTGCAGAAGCCAGCTGGGTGGCTGGTATATATGTTTACCTCTCTATTGAAAGAAAAAATGGAGGAACTACAAGAGTATTTCATTCATGAGCTCTTCACTAGCTGGGATGAATTATACTAGAGCGGTGTGCATGGCCAATGTATTTCTAAACAATAACTACCCCACAAAGTTACTGTAGGCTGCCTGTTGGGACACCAGGCCAAATACATTACCAGCTAGTTTCTACAGGAAGTACAAAATAAAGAGAGCTTATTATATTGGTGAACAAGGGCCAGTCCACAGTCTGGCCTGCAGTTAATATTTGACCATTAATGGAGATTCTGAAGTGGTAGAACAGCTTTGAACTTCTGTGTTACAGATAAGCTTCAAAAGGAAAGAGAAACCCAAACATTCACATACAAAAAAAGGAGGGTGGGGGAAACTGTTCAGTAATGACTTAAGTAAGATGTGTAGTCTTTTTTGGAGTCTCAGGTACAAATTCAGGTGTTCAGATACCACAGTAACAGGAACAGCATAACAAACTGAATAGAACAGACTGCAAGTCCTATATGTTGTTGAAGATCTGAGAAGATTTTCTTTTCTTGCAGTGTTCTCCCCAAAAGACAAGCATCTGTACCTTTTGGCCATTTGTCCACACAAAGAATACAAGCTTTCTGCTAGGGCTGTCGATTAATCGCAGTTAACTCACATGATTAACTAAAAAAATTAATTTTGCTTAAAAAATTAATCACAATTAATCGCACTGTTAAACAATAGAATACCAATTGAAATTTATTAAATATTTTTGGATGTTTTTCTACAGTTTCAAATATATTGATTTCTATTACAACACAGAATACAAAGTGTACAGTGGTCTGTTTATATTATTATTTTTTATTACAAATATTTGCACTGTAAAATGATAAACAAAAGAAATAGTATTTTTCAGTTCACCTCATACAAGTACTGTAGTGCAATCTCTTTATCGCGAAAGTGTAATTTACAAATGTAGATTTTTTTTTGTTACATAACTGCACTCAAAAACAAAACAATGGAAAACTTCAGAGGCTACATGTCCACTCAGTCCTACTTCTTGTTCAGTCAATTGCTAAGACAAACAAGTTTGTTTACATTTACGGGAGATACTGCTGACTGCTTCTTATTTACCATGTCATCTGAAAGTGAGAACAGGCATTTGCATGGCACTTTTGTAGCTGGTATTCCAAGGTATTTACATGCCAGATATTATAAACATTCATATGACCCTTCATGCTTCGGCTGCCATTCCAGAGGACATGCTTCCATGCTGATGATTCTCATTAAAAAAATAATGTGTTAATTAAATTTTTGACTGAACTCCTTGGGGGAGAATTATATGTCTCCTATTCTGTTTTACCCACATTCTGCCATATATTTCGTGTTATAGGAGTCTTGGATGATGACCCAGCACGTTCATCTTAAGAACACTTTCACAGCACATTTCACAAAATTCAAAGAAGGTACCAATGTGAGATTTCTAAGGATAGATACAACACTCGACCCAAAGTTTAACAATCTGAAGTGCCTTCCAAAATCTGAGAGGGACGAGATGTAGAGAATGCTTTCAGATGTCTTAAAAGAGCAACAGCCCGCTGCGGAAACTATAGAACCCGAATCACCTTCTGCTGGTGGCATCTAACTCAGATGATTAAAATGAACATGCGTCGGTCCGCTCTGCTTTGGATTGTTATTGAGCAGAACCCGTCATCATCAGCATGGACGCATGTCCTCTGGAATGGTGGTTGAAGGCATGAAGTGACATACAAAGCTTTAACGCATCTGGCACGTAAATATCTTGCGATGCCAGCTACAACAGTACCATGCGAACACATGTTCTCACTTTCAGGTGACATTGTAAACAAGATGTGGGCAGCATTATTTCCTGCAAATTGTAACCGAACTTGTTTGTTGAGTGATTGGCTGAAGTAGGACTGAGTGGACTTGTAGGTTCTAAAGTTTTTCATTGTTTTATTTTTGAATGCAGTTTTTTGTACATAATTCTACTTTTGTAAGTTCAACTTTCATGATAAAGAGATTGCACTACAATACTTGTATTAGTTGAATTTAAATTTACTATTTCTTTTGTTTTTACAGTGCAAATATTTGTAATAAAAATAAATATAAAATGAGCACTGTACACTTTGAATTCTGTGTTGTAGTTGAAATTAATATATTTGAAAATGTAGAACACATCCAAAAATATTTAAATAAATGGTATTCTATTATTGTTTAACAGTGCAATTAATCGTGATTAATTTTTTTAATCACTTGGTACTCCTACTTTCTATGTATCTATTTGTCTAAGAGCTCATATTGCCCCATCATTGTAGTATCTGAATGCCAATGCCTTCCAGGGCAAATTCTAGCAATGGAGGTTGTTTTGTGTTTAATTAGAAAGAGTCCCAATAATCATTGGGTAAAGTCTGTGAGGCTGATAAATATTTAGAATTTATAAAGTGTATTCACAAAATTTTACAAACTTCATAGAATCATAGAACTAGACGGGACCTCAAGAGATCATCTAGTCCAGTCCCCTGCACTTGTGGCAAGACTAATGATCTAGACCATTCCTGACAGGTGTTTGTCTAACTTGCTCTTAAAAGTCTCCAATGATGGAGATTCCACAACCTCCCTAGGCAATTTACTCCAGTGCTTAACTCTCCTGACAGGAAGTTTTTCCTAATGTCCAACCTAAACCTCCCTTGCTGCAATTTAACCCCATTGCTTCTTGTCCTATCCTCAGAGGTTGAGAAAAACAATTTTTCTTCCTGCTACGTGTAACAACCTTTTACATACTGTGA
>NC_133770.1:72536426-72613189 GCF_003597395.2 Chelonoidis abingdonii
CGCCTCGCCCCACGTGGAACCTCCGTGCGGGCGTTGGCGAGGTGGGGGCCCACGGCCATCGTGGCGGCCTCAGAATTTACGGAAGGTGTCTTCTTCCTCGCATCGGAGGCCGGCCGCCTGCAGGAGGCGGTAGAGAGGGCCCCTAGCAGATAGGGGGCGTGTTCGTCCCCTGGCAGCGTTGGCAGGCCTGGGGTCCGCTTGTCCTGACTCGTCCTCCTTTCTGCCCAATGCCGCCTGTGCCGCCTTTTCTGCCCTGGGGCGCCCCATCTCCGTCATCAGCCCTCTGCCCTTGGGCGCAAGGACCCCGCCCTCCGTCCACGTCCTCTCGTTCCGCGGCAAGGCGCTTGCAACTGCCGGCCGGCGGCGCGTTGGCGGGGAGGCGCTCGAGGGGTCCTTCTGTCCCCTACCAGAGGGGCCCACTACCGGGTTGCACTACTTCGACAGGGGAGGCCCGGTGCTACCTCTGTCCGGGCGCATGGGCACCGTCCGAGAGGGATTGCCCCTTGGCCCAGCACGGAAGGAGCGTCCGGGACCCCTGAGCCCCGGCACGTGGGTGCCGCCCTGTCATCGCCGGCACCCCTGGCCGCCAGGCACCCGAAGCTGCCCCTCCTCCTCCTTCTCGGTCCATCGCTGTAGAGGAGGGTGCAGCGGGGGATTACGCCGGCGTGGGGAGAGGCTTGTCCACGGGAATCTTCCCTCACTTCTGCGTCCCACCACTGCCTCCTGGTCCTGAGCCATTGCCCTTGACCCCCCGATCCGACCTCCTGTAGCACCCCGGATGATGCCATGGAGGCTTGGTCCTTAGTGCAGGGAAGCGGGGCAAGCGGAAGGCTCGACGTCTCGTTACACCCTGCAGATTCGGAGGCCCCCGGAAGGCGGAGGGGGCGCCGATGACGAGCTTCGCCTGCCCCCTGATGACTCCCACTTTGTGGTGCCAGGCTGGGGACCTCGTGGCAGCACCGGAGGTAACGCCGCCCTCCTCGGGGTCCCTTCCGTTGGAAGCCCCAAGGAGCCTCTCTCACCCCCTCCCACTCAGTCTCTGCGAGTGCGAGGTGGTGTCACCTCGGGTGCTAGCGGGGCCCTGGGTGGTGGGAGGCGCATCTCCCTTCCAATCTATGAGGAGATCGAGGCCTTGGTCTGACCCCCAGTCACGCAGGGGGGAGACCCTCTGCCAGCGCGGCCTCGATCTGGCCGGACCTTCACCCCGGTCCCCCTGTCCCCGAGTCCTTTCCCCTTAATCCGCTGCTTCTGCTCCCACCATCTGAGGTCCCCTAGGATTCCTCCATCGCCCCGGCTGCGGGTGGCCCATCTGATTGCTTGGGCCGCCGAGGCCATTAAAGCGCCGGCCAGTTTGCCCGCTGCCGGGACCCGGTTCCCAGGATATCCTTCTTGGGTGTGGAGAACCCGCCCTCTTTCCTGGCGGGACCCCATTGACAAACTTCGTATCTCCAGATGCCGGGCTTGACCACGCGGCCACTCTGGCTGCGCCCGGCATCATTATGGTCCCCTTCCCACTCCAGATCCCTGAGCCTGACCAGAAGGAGCACCGTCCATGGTCACCTTTGGGCTCCGGATCCCGTCTCTCCCCCTTCCCAGATTCTCTCCCTGATCCCCGCCCTACTTCCTGTTGCCCTGTCCTTTCCCCCCCACTCCTGTGGTACACCAGTGCCCCCTAGGAATACCCCCCAGGGTGCGCTCGCTAGTTATTTTCTTTCCCGACCACCAGGGCTGTGTTCTCCTGTCGCCACCCTTGTTGGAACCGCGGAGCGGGGGGTCGCCGTGCGTCAGCCCATCGGACGCCCGTCGGGGGTCTTCCCCTGCCTGCCCGCGCTCGTGGGCCACGGGCTGTGACGGGGGCCCCACTGGGGCAGTCATCGGCGGTGAACCCCACCCCCCCATGCGCTGGGAAGAGCTGCGGATTTCTCGAGACCGTCCGGGCTCCCGTAACAACGCCATCATGCGCTCCCGCGTGGGGGATTTCCATCAGCTCCTCCGGGCGCGAGGGCCTCATGGGGGAGGGTAAGAGGCCGGAGCAGGGCCGCCGCGGCCTACCAGCGGGTCCGCCTCTTCCGTGACTCTTAGTCACCATGGGGGAGTCACGGAATTGACTGCGCGGCTGCCGGAGGCTGTGGCGATGGTCTGCTGGCGAGGATCCCCCCAGCCTCCTCATGCACCGATCATCTTTGCAACCTTTAACACCCGGCTGTAGGGATGGGTCTCCGCAGAACCAGTGCTCTCCGACCTTCGGGAGGGGGGTATTCTGTCGATTTTCCTGCCAGGAGACCCATACGTCCGGCACGCTGAAGCGCTGGCGGCTGGAGGGGGAACGAGACCACTAGCCACTTCTCGGTTTGCGCGGCTGGGTGGCGACCTTTTCTCCCGCCGACCTCGGCCGAGGTGCTGGGGTCGTGAGGCTGTCTGGCCGCCTTGCTGCACCTCGGGTCCGCAGTAGGCGGCTTGTTGGTTATCTGTCAATGCTTATGCCCCGACATCAGGAGCCCGGAGAGGTGCATTTTTTCAGCAGGGCGTCCGCCTTCCTCGGCTCCCTGGATCCATTCGTGAGCTGCCGGTCCTGGGAGGGGATTTTAATTAACCACCCTTGCGGAACGGACCGCTCGGGGACCGAAGCAGTGCCCGGCCGCGCGGAGTCCCGGAGATTGTCGAACGCCACTCCTGGTGGACGGCTGGCGCGACCACCACTCCGGACGACGTCTTCGCCGTTCACCTTCGTCCGCGGTGGGGCCCATCGGTCGTGGCCACTCCCGGCTGGACCGCATTAAGCTATCACGTTTCACCTTTTCCGGCCCACTCCTCCGTGCGTCGCCGGCCCCCTTTTCGGATCACCATTCTTGCCACCGGGGACCGCCTCTCTCTGCGGAGAGGCCGGCGGCCGGCCTATGGCACTATTAATTACTAGTTGCTGAGGATGCGGCTTCGTGGCGTCCTTCCGGAGGTCTGGCTGGCACATGCAGGAGGCAGCGCGCGCTTTTCTTCGGCGCTGGCGGTCGGTGGGACTGGGACGGTGCGAGCGCCCGGACTCTTTCTGCCGTGACTACACCCGGGGCGCGCCGGCGGAGGATGCGGCCATGAGCAGCTGGGCGGGAGTCTTGGAGCTGGAGAGGCGTTGGCCGCCAGCCCCGAGGATCCCTCCCTCTGCGGACAGCGGGTGCTGGGAGAAGCGGGAGAGCTTCAGCCCTCGAGGACCATCGGGCCCGGGGAGTTTTTGTTCATCCCGCATCCGCCTCCTTCGGAGATGGACGCGGGCTCCCGCTTCTTCTACGCCCTGGAGAAGAGGGGGGCAAGAACACGCATCACCTGCCCTCCTGGCGGGGACGCACCCCTCACGACCGCGGAGTGTGCGGAGGGCCAGGCCTTTCTACGCGGCCCTTTCTCCCGGGATCCGACGATCCTACGTCTTCGGCAGTACTCATGGAACGGGCTCCCGACGGTCGCCGGGAGCGACCGGGACCGGCTGGAGCTGCCTCTCACTCTGCCGAGTTCTCGGAAGCCCACAAACCGTCGCATGCCACCAAATAAATCTCCGCGCCATGGCGGTGGCTGACCGTGGAGTTCTACGCGGATGTTCGGGACGTTCTCGCCCAGACCTGGTTCACCGTCTGGGCCGAGTCTTGCAGAGCCAGGGATCCTCCCTCTCTCGGCAGGCGGAGCCGTGCTCAGCCTTATTGCCGAGAGGGGGGACCTCCGCCGATTTACGATGCGTCCCATCTCCGCTTCCGCAGCACGGATACAAAATCATTGCAAAAGGCCATCTCGCTCGTCTACGGTCCGTGCATGGCGACGTGGTCACATCCAGACCAGACCTACACCGTCCCGGCCGCACTCTCTGGTGATCAACTTGTATTTGGTCGGACCTTCTGGAATGGTGTCGGGATGTCTGTCGTTGCGCCTCTTGTCCTGGATCCGGAAGAAGGCGTTCGACAGATGCACGGGTATCTCCTGGTACTCTGCGAGCGTTCGAGTTCGGACCCCGTTGTGGGTTTTCTCCAGGTGCTGTGACGCTTCTGCGAGGTCTGGTCAGGTCAACTGGACCTCTGACCGAGCCGGTCAGCCTTCGGGGAGGGATGAGTGCGGCAGGGTGCCCCCTCTCGGGGCCAGCTGTTACGGCCCTTGGCGATCGAGCCCTTCCTCTGTTCCTCCCAGAGGTTGACGGGTTGGTGCTTCGGGAGCCGGAGCTGCGCTGGTCCTGTCGGCGTACGTGACGATGTGCTCCTCGTGGTCCAGGACCCCGCGGCCGGACTTGAGCGCGGGTGGAGGTTGCCCGGCTGTGTACTCGGCGGCCTCTCCGCCCGGTTTAACTGGGTCAAGAGCATCGGCCTGGTGGTCGGGGCGGTTGCAGGCGAGCTCCCTTCCCACCCGCGCGTTCAGGCCATCCGTGGAGCGCGGCGGTCCGCTGCTCTATCTCGGCGTACCTCTCTGCCACGCATCCGTCTCCCCGACAACTGCACGCGTTGAGGCAGGGTTGGCGGGGCGGCTCCGGAAATCGACGGACATACTCCGGTGCCTCTCCCTTCGGGGGAGGGCATGGTGCTTACTCAACATGGTCCTGTCCATGCTCTGGTACCGGCTACAACACCTTGGTTCCCAGGCCCGGATTTCCTGACCAACCTTCCGACGAGGATTCTGGAGTTCTTTGGCCCGGACGCCCACTGAGGTCTCTGCTGGGTCCTCCCCCTGCCCCTTGGAGGCAGGGGGGCAGGCCTGAGTCCTTCGGCACTCAGGTCCGTGGGTCTTCCGCCCCAGGCCCTGCCGAGGCTCTGTATGGCTAGCGGGTAGTCCACGGCGTGGGCGTTACTGGCGCAGCCTTCCTCCGCGCTTCCGAGGGCCCGATACGACCGGCAGCTCTTTTACCTCCATCGAGAGGTCTTCGCAGCGACCTTCCGGCTGCCGGTCTTCTACCAATCTCCTCCGCAGACTGGAAGCTCTTTCCGCGGACCACGGTCCGTGGCGGCCACCGTGGCGGACCTCCTCCGAGGCCCTGCCTACACAATCCCAGCTTGGTGTTGAGGGCGGTCCCCGCGTGTGCGCCGGAGGCTGGTTTTGCGGCGAGTCACCAGGTCGGGGACCTCCTGGACACGAGCGGGAGTTGGCCTGGATCCCCTGACGCTCGCCGGCGCTGGGCTCTTCCAGACCTCATTACTCCCAGCGCGTACTTCAGGAGGTGAGGGCCGCTTTAGCTGCCTGCTGCTCGCGGCTTACCTCGACGGGTCCTACGCAGAGCGGCACGACCCGCCACACCCTTCACCCCGGCCCCATGACGTTTTTGTAGGCCCCTGCCCCGTGGACCCAATCCGGCCCCACCCTTTCTCTGCAAGCCGGCTGGCACGTATGGGCAGGCCGGTTTTGTTCCAAGACCGCGCCGGAAACATCTGTACCACGCTCGTGCTCCACACCCTCACTACCTCACCCTCGGTCCCGCCCCGATACCAAATGGCGGGACCTCCTCCACCTCTCAGGCGTGAGCAGCCCCGGTGGGCCGCTTGTCTTGCCCTGGTTCCGCGGCCGCTGGGGAGTGTCAGTTGGCGGCTCCTCATGGGGGCCGTGAGCACGGGTGTGTACTTGGCGGTCCCTGTCCCGCACTGCCCTTTCTGTGCGTGACGCCTTGGCGCACGTTTACTTGGATGCGCCAGGTTGCCAGGCCCTCTGGGTTCCGGCTCCTACTGAATTCTATCTTGCGTTTCTGGTTGCACTTTTCCCCTCACCTTTTTATCTATTGCACTCCCCCATCCGTGGCCCACGAATCGCGGGATCTCCTGCCACCTCCTCTTTGCCCGGCCCAAACTCTCCATCTACCATACCCGGGAGGGAGTTGGCCGACGGGGCTTCCTCGACTGTATGGCCGGATTTCGTCCTCCGTCTGTTCACGCATCCGGGCGGAGTTCCTTGGGCGGCGTCCGCTGGCTCCCTTGGACGCCTTTGCGCGCATGGGCGTTGTCCGGGGTTCTCTTGCTCGTCCCCATCCGGTTCCCTTTAGTTTAGCACCATATGACCTCACTCCTGATCCTATTTTTTCATTCGTTGGTCCCGAATCACTTGTGTTCTAGCCCTGTGGAGCCTCCCCTTAGGCTGGGGGGGTCCTTTAGAAGTTGGCGGCTCAGCCTGCCCACCCCTGGGATGCAAGAGGCTAACATTCCTGTTTCTCAGTACGTTACTGTAGCCATCTGGCCTGCCCCATCACAATACTTGAAACTGTTATCTCTCCCCTCTCAGTCTTCTCTTTGCCAGATTAAAGAAATCCAGTTTTTTAATCTTTCCTCATTAGTCAATGTTTATCTAGATCTTTAATACTTTTTGTTCCTCTTCTCTGGAATGGACATACTATTCACAATTGAGGCTAATCAGCGCGGAGTAGATGACGAATACTTCTCATGTCTTGCTTACAACACTCCTTTAGTACAATCCCCAAACGATGTGTGCTTTTTTTGCAACCGCATTACACTGTTGGCTCATATTTAGCTTTGTCCACTTCATCCCCCATCCCGTTCGGCAGTACTCGCTTCCTAGGCAGGCATTTCCGCATTTTGTATGTGTGCAACTGATTGTTCCTTCCTAAGTGGAGTACTTTGCATTTGTCCATATTTCCATATTGAATTTCATCCTATTTACTTCAGACCATTTCTCCAGTTTGTCCAAATCATTTTGAATTTTAATCCTGTCCTCCAAAGCACTTACAATGCCTCCCAGCTTGGGTATCATCCACAAACTTTATAAGTGTACTCTTTATGCCATTATCTATATCATTGATGAAGATATTGAACAGAACCGGACCCAGAAATGATCCCTGCGGGACCCCACTCATTATGCCCTTCCAGCATGACTGTGAACCACTGATAACTACTCTCTGGGAATGGTTTTCCGACCAGTTTTGCATCCACTTTATAGCAGCTCCTATACTAAAATCAAGATATACCACATCTACCACTTCCCCCCATCCACAAGGCTTGTTACCCTGTCAAAGAAAGCTGTCAGATTGGTTTGACCTGATTTGTTTTTGACAAATCCATGCTGACTGTTACTTACCATCTTATTCAGTGTGAAAGACTGAACAGTAGATATGATGACTAAGGAGTTGGCAATACCAATGCAAGTTTTTTAAACAACATGTATAATGTTCCACCTGCATCCCTGTGCACCTGAAATTTCTGCTGCCTTTAATGGGAACCTTGAGTGTGCAAGAAATGCAGATTTTGGGTGTCAAATGGAGTTGCTTGATGCACTGCAGCTAGGCTACCCAGAGTACCATTCCCAGCAAACATAAACCTAAGAAAACATGCTGGGCATTACTTAGTTCTGCCTTTTAACAAACCTAGCAACACTATCTAGACAGTTTCGAAACCCAGATCTCATCTCCTATCATTTAAAAAACCATTGTTCTCTCTTTACAGCTGCAGAGGTCTTGCAGGGAACAGGTACATTGTATCACTTTGCACAATAATGGAGGAAAGAAAAGAGAATTATCTATAATTTGTTTCTCCATCCAGACAAGTCAAGCTAAGTTATGATGAGAGTGGTGCAGCACTGTCGATCACCTACCGTTTTATAGCTGATGTGATTGTTTTTATGAAGCCTATAACATTTTTAACAGTGCTGTTGTGCTGATCATAGTTGTTGTCTCAGCAGAACAATATTACTATAGTCAAGTCAATTCAGAATGCAGGAAAGGCTTGCTAGTGACACGATGTGAGAGGAAATCTTAGAGAGGATTCTGTCCCCTCCCACAGACAGAGAGTGAACGAGAGAAAGAGAACAGGGAACACCAAGTTGGTCAGACCCTTTTATGAATTATTCACAGACTTTTCTTTGATAAGGTGAAGGTCAAGGACAAGTCAATGGCACTTCAGGTAGATAGCAGCCTAACATTTAGGGTGACTTTTTTTCTGCTGTTCTAACTAGTGTTTAGGTGAAGGGCATAAGTATGACTGAAAATAAGGATTGGAGGAGACAAAGAGACATTTTTGTTCAGCTTGAGTTCCTAAAACAGCCCCCTCTAACTAGAATTTACACAGGAGCCTGATAAAGACCTGGCAAAAACTCCACACAGAAGGAAAAGTCAGGTGGATGGGTGTAGAAAAAGTAATAACATCAGAGTCTTTGCCAGGCCTTTAGTGCTTAATTCTTCCGCCTGCATACTAATGATCCTTGTATAATTACTTATCCAATTGTTCATGTTTCTTCCTAAGTAGTAGGTATAAAATGATCATGAACACATGAACAACTTTTTTCTGTCTTCTGGTAGGGCCTGGTAGCTTGCAACAGTCTTCTCCCCCTCCTGATGGTTTCCTAGGGTCACTCCACCTTTTTGCAATCTTTGGAGGAGAGTGGGATGAGAGGAGGGAGGAGTGGCAAGCTCAGCCTATTCCTCCATTCAGATATTCCCCATGGGAGTAGGCTGCCGTGTATTCTCATATGGCAGCTTAATTAATGGACTCTAAGTAAAGAAGTCAACAGACCCACCAAGTCTACAACCTGGGTCTTTCCTGTCTTGCATCTTGTTTAACCATTTACAGTTTATGCAAAGAGGGTAAACAATGGTACCAAAGCAGGTCTCTCCACTTACTTTCACCAGTGGTAGCCCTTTATAAGCACTTTGCAGCAGTGTAAAGGACTAGAGAGGGTGCAAGAAATGGAGGATCAGATGTCTGGGGCTGATTCCCCTCATACTTCCAAATGGTGTAACTCAGGAGTATCTCCACGGAAGTTGTGAGTGTTATACTGGGGTAAAGGAGAGAGAAGAATCTGATTCCAAGTATTCAGCCTGTTACCCTCAATAGTACCATTGTATAGCTCCATTGTATAGCCCCTTTCTCTTCAGCTGTAACAACACCTACTCCTCAGTATTATCTGTGTCTGCTTGTGATCATGACCCAGTACCATCAGCAGAATAATCAGCATCTATGTGTCAATGTCTGACCTCTTCCCTGGTGCCTTGAACTGTATTATCGAAAATTCATTTGAATTTTTAATGCAGAAGTGCTATCATTTGTAGGTAGAATTGCCTGGTTGGGAGGTGGACAGGGATTGGAAGATATACTGCCCTTGTCTAACCCTGCTGAATCTGGTGATTACCCTTTGTAAAAGTTATCACTTTCTCCAAAATATGTTCTGGATTTAGTGTCTACTGCTGCCTCTGTTTTTTTTTGTTTGTTTTGTTTTTCTGGCAGTTGTTTTGAGTAGATATTTGCATAGATAAAGAACTCAGACCTGCAAAATAATAATGTGAGAGAGACAAGGTGGGCGAGGTAATATCTTGTATTGGACCAACTTCTATTGGTGAAAGAGACAAGCTTTTGAGACTTCACTCATCTTGTCTCGCTCATATCCTGGGACCAACACAGCTACAACAACACTGTAAAGAGTGGTATAACATTTTAAACATAGAGATGGAAGGTGTGATACAGCATGGCCAGAGGGCAGCATGAGAGTGTTAGCAGGGGGCCTTATTCCCTGTCAAGGGAGGAAGGTTTGCTTTAGATTAACTAGAACACCTGTAGCCATTTAGAGCACCTGACTTCAATTAGAGCACCTGACTTCAGTCATGTGATAAAAACCCCTGCTTCAGTCAGACAGTGTGGGAGTTGAAGGAGGAAGGTTTGATTGGAGCAGAGTGCAGGTTGCAGAAGTTGGAGAAGAGAAGAGTTTGATAAGAGAGAAATAGAAAGTTTGGAGGAGTGCTGCGGTGGATTGTGAAGTCCAGAAGAAACCCTAGGTAAGGGGCACCAGGCTTGTGTAGAAGGGAGGCAAGAAGCCCTTCACAAGCTGAAGGGTAGGAGAGGGAAGTAACCCAGGGGAAGGAACCGCTAGTTCAAGTGGTTCACCACAACCCTCAGGGCCCCTGGGTTGGGACCTGGAATAGAGGGCGGGCCCAGGTCCCTCCCTCTCCACTCCCCTCCTCCAAGGACAGTGGTGGAGTAATTAAGAACCAGTTCAGAGGCAAGCAATAGCGCCCTGAACCTACCCCAGAGAAGAGAAAGCGCGAGACCCAGCAGAACAGTACTGGCAATTTGCCACAAAGGATACTTGGAGGTTGAAAGGTGCTATATAAAATGTCTGTCCATTCTTTTTGGCATTGTTTGTTTTTGAACTTGCAGCATTATAACTGCATATGGGATTTAAAAGTTTACTGAAGATCTACTGTATACTGTAGAACTGGGTAGATAGTTCTCTACCAATATCCAGTCATGTACAAGTGCCACCAACATACTGCATAACAAGAGGTAACTGAAAATAGATGAAACCTAGATCACATGAGAAGATAGAGAGCCTTATCCATTAGGCCACATAGTAAAAGGCCAAAACCACAAAGGACTTGAACCCTTAAAAAGGTGCACAATTAATATGTCTACTGCTCTCACTGAAAAGTAAATATCAGGCCAGGTCTGAAGACTAATATAAGTTTTCATAGGAGATTCCATTTTATGTTATATTCCTTTCCAAATGATTTTGATAAAAACAGACCATGTTTTCAGGTATAATCAGTGCATTTCTTGGTTTGTGCACTTTGGTTTTTCAACCTCCATATTGCATTACTTACATGCTTGGGTTTTGGAATATATTATAGATTTATTTATTATAAACTCTGGACATGTCTGTATATGGATATAAATATTGCACAAACATTAGGTACACCTTAGAATGAATATGTTATCAATACAGCAGAACTGATCCTCATGCTGTCATTTCTGCCAGTTCACATGGGTGCCCATCGCTATGAATTTAACATACTAGGGTCTGATGAACCTATGAAATGCTGACCACCTGCAGCTCCCGCTGATCTAAATGGCAATCAGGAACTTGCATAATCTGGCCCCTATGTATCTGCAGTGTGGGTGATTGCAAGATTTTTACTATATGGCCTTAAAAACACTACTGTTCTCTGTGTCAAAATATGTTGCTTCATATGAGAGATGAAACAAAGAAACACTGCTGCTGTAGATTAAAAAAGCACAAAGAGTAAAGAGAAAACTGTGCCCAAGGCATGGGCTGCACTGTAGATGTTTTGTAAGCAACTCTGAGGTCTATAGGTTAGCAAAAAGAACGCCCCCTGGGAGTTGGAGGTGAACAAGCATTCTGACTTCTCATTTGGGCTGAGCCACTGGCTCACCGTGTAACCTTAGGCGGCTGGTTAAAGCTCCTTGTTCTCTCAGTTCGTCTGGAAAATTGGATGAAAAGCAAGACATCACTAAATACCAGATGCTGCATCTGAACTGAATTTTCCTAGATAAGTAAAATGCAAACAAATGTGCTTTTTTATAAAAAACCAGTATGCTAATATCAGAACACCACAATAGAAGTGGAAATATAAGTTTGAGGGCAATCGTCTTTCACTGGGTTTAATGTATCTCAGTTATAAACAGTTTTGTGGTGATCTCCTAGAAAATGTAGTGTGTTGTACCCCTTAAAATGTCATATTTCTCCTTTGTGCTGGGGTCACCCTGACTTTGTTCACCGGAGAAATTGTTAAGCTAGGCAGATAAAGGCACTGATTCAAAATCTCTCAACAGGACTCTTAAACACTTTGTACATTGGTTTCCTTACTTAATACTTATAAAATGCCTTGAGGTCCTTGGATGAAAGGATGGTATAGCAGTGTAAATATTATTACATAGATTCTTCTGTTTCTGATTAACACATTTAACAAAGGCAAAACAGGATTTAAAGAGTCTGTTGACATAATTATAATGAAAGAGCACAGACAGTTTGCCAAAGTGGAGAGGAAAACTCAAAAGGACTCATGTGGGAGAACAAAGGCTTTAAATGTGGTAGTATTCCACACTTCTACCAAGTTCATTGCCAACAGGATACATTTGTACGCCACATGAGCGCTTACAAATGCGCATACAGAGGGTTTGGAGTGTATGTAGTGATAGGACTATATCCATAAACATTCATTTCAAGATGCATTTGTGCATCTGGTATAGGCTGGCTAATGGTTTTTTTCTTAAACGTTTTCAGTGTCAATTAAAGCTGCTGGTTTTGAGAGCACATGGGACTGAACGTTAAAGATAATTAACTGCTGAGAACTGATCTTTTCCTGACCACGAAGAAAATAAAAACGGGAAAGTTTAAAAACTTGCTGATATAACAAAGGTGGTGAGTATAAAATGGGAAGTAACAGAGGTAGTGTATACAGTACATGAAATAAGAATTTATTCTATGAAATTAATACTCTTTTTATAAAATGAATATTTCTCTTAAAATACATTTCCCTAGACTGATCAGTCTCCTCTGAGTACTGGTTAAGTTGTGTTATCCACTATACGCTCTCTTCCCTTCCACCTTATGATTTGAATCATCCATTTCTTTAACTGAAAGATGGTAATTGTACATGGAGAAAATCATATTGCCTGCACATCATCAAACAAGAAGTATTTTTTCTTTAAGTGCCCATGACCAACATGATGTTAACAGACATTCCAGCCAGAGAGATGTTTTATTCCCTGTCCTCCATAGCCAAGAAATGCTAAGTGATAGTTCTGGAAGATTCATGCCCTTTTCACCGTGAGGGAATGTTCAGAGAGGCATTCCTTTTCCTACAGGTCAGGCCAGCTCCTTTTGCAACTGGCCACATTTGAAATGCAGAAGAAAGTTGGGTGCGAAGTCTTCTGAAGACCTTGCAATCAGAGACAAGTTAAGAAAAGTCTGTTACAAGTTAAGGTCCTTGGCTCAGTGATGCTATGGCAGCTGTAGAAGACAGGAGGTCTGTGAAATAAACTCTGTAGAGTTCCCAAAGCATTCAAAAACCATGGGTTAGGCCCCCAAAATCATGAGATTGGCTAAAAAGTCACAAGATTTTGTAAATAATTTTGGGTTCTATGCCTGATGGCATTGGAGTCTTTAGCGTACACTTGGGGCAGGTTTTCAAGCTTTTCTTTGCAACTAGGAGGGCTAGAAACCTTTTTTAAAAAATGAAAGCTGACATTCTTACCTAATCACGTGAATTCAGGAACTGGGTCTTTAAGAAAACCACCAGCTACTGGGAGACTTATGATTAAATCATGACGGTTGGCCCCACTGAGAAGAAGCTGTAGTGGATCAAGGCAGGGTCTATGGGTTCTGGCCTAGGGCTGGGAGGGTGCCTATGGAGACACAGAGTTTAGATTTAAGGATAAGCTATGGAGTGTTCACTGCCAGAGAACTTGGGTCGACTGTGTGGGGAATGAGAAGAGAAGGTAACTTTAGCAATGCTGGGCACCCAGAGTACCATGAACGCTTTTGCAAGGGGAGGCTTTTGTTTCGTTGGGAGTGGGTTGCAGTGAATCTGAGCCCCATGTAGGCTCAATTCCCCTGCTGGAAGGAGCCTTGATTCAGGATGTAATAAAGCCTCGCCTGCCACAGAGACTGTAAATGGAAAAAGTGAAACATGGGCAAGTGCTATGCAGTATGGAAGGATGTTTCCTGGGGGAAATGTAATAAAATAACCTGCTTCATTGTTGCAGCTGGGGTTCCTGAGACATTTGTGTCTGTGAAAAGGTGAGATAACTGGCTTCTGAAGCAGCAACTGATGAAGCTCTGGCTTTTTTGTTACAAATGGTTGATGGCAGGACTGAGGTGTCCCTTCTTGGAAAGGAGCTTTCCTTTACCTCTGATGAGACAGTTTCACAGTGGAGTACAGAAAGGCTTATTCTCTCCCCCTCACACTTTTATTTATTCTGCAGTTACGATTTATGGGATAAATGAAGATTTCTGATGGTGCAATTACCAAACAGAGGTTAAACATTTTGGCCCCCCTCCACATCTCCCCAAAATTCCACTCCTAGCCCTCTGCTGTGGACTGTGGACCAGCTGTCTCCCTGCACTGTATCCTCCCTGCACTGGATATACAGGGGAGGTAGATACTGCTGCAAGGAGAACTGTCGTCTTTTGTTGTAAACACAAATTGATAGATCATACCCCAGGCATGTGACCGGTCATATTTCATTCAAGCAGGGGAGGGCCACAGATTGTTAAAAACATTAGGGCAAGTGCACTCTGTAAATAGTCAGACATTCTTTCATTAGAACAGTGGCATGGCAGCATGCTCTGTGAAAGCATCCACCTACTTCTCAGTCCACGAGACAATCCTCAGGTTTTGTGATGTCATGGTCAAATCTCGAGTTTGCGAAGTAAAGTGCTGGCTCCAGCTATAAAAATGTACACACACATATGTAAATATAAACGTATGTGTATGGATGACAGAGTGAGTGTTAGTGGGCTTGACCTGTACAATAGATAGAGGAATATCCATTACCCGCCCCCACAGAGTTGACAACCTAAACTGGACAGACATTGCAGTGTAATTATGTACATTTGATAAATAGGAACTGGAAGACATAGTCCTAAAGCAGTGAAGAAATTTATTGTAAGGAGTCTCCAGGCTCAACGGCGTACCTCCCTCTCACAGAGGTGGAGCTGAGGAATGGGGGCTAGCCAGTGGAGAGCACAATTTACCCAATTCAACACCCCGTCAGAACAAGACAAGGGGAAGGGAGGGAACAGCTGGAGATCAGAGATGGCCAGGTTCAGGCTAGCTGAGGCTCAGGTTTTGTGAGAGCAAGAGGCTGGAGGCAGCACCCTGGGGCTGCCTGTGCAGGGAGGAATGGAAAGCTGAAATCTGGGTAGGGAAGCAACCTGTTGCTGGCAGAGGGGCAGTGGTAGCCACACAGGGAGATAACAGGAAGTCATCTGCAAGCAGTAGGGATGGGGGAAACTGTACATATGTTGCCAGCAGGCACGGCACTGAGGGAGGGTGGGTTTACAGGGGCTATACCCAACCCCAAATTTGCCTTAGTTCTTCTGTAGCCACCCCGGAGCAGCAGCTGCTCTCCAGCCACCCAGCTCTGAAGGCAGAGCAGAGAAAGCGGTGACTGCTGGCTGGGCGGAGCACCTGGGAGGGCCCAGGCACCAGCAGGAGAAGGAGATGGGGAAACAGCATGGTTTCCCGCACAGTGACCCAACCAGTATAGCAGCTGCATTGTCCAGCTCTGGCTTCCAGTCTTCGGCCTGGCCTAGGGGTGGGACATTGTGGGGGTGGGGGTCAGGGCAGAAGAGGAGGTGGGGCTGGCGCTTATGTGAGGAGGAGCAGCGGTAGGGCCACGGAGAGGGGCAGAGCCTCATGGCAAGTGGGGACACAGCCCCCCAATTTTCTGTTTAGCCCACCTCAGAACCCCTACCCTGACACAAAGCTGGTGCCACCCCTGGCTGGCAGGAGGACAGTGTAGATCAGTGAAACCGTTACCTTCATACTAGGGCCAGCTGGAAAACAAGAATTCTGTCTCACAAGAAGTGTTGTGATTTTGAAATTTGTTTTTGTGCCACACTGGAATGAAAGCAAGACCTTTCAAACTTTTTCTTGAAAAATCACCAGAGATAGCAAGTTAGCCCAGAGTAACAAATAGCCTTCTGGTTATGAGACTCGCCTGGTATGTTGGAGATTCACCAGGTGCAAATTCCTCCTCTGCCTGAGGTTACCACATCCCAGGTGAATGCTTAAACCAGGTGACTATCCTGATATCTCTTTCCATTCTCTTCCCCCACCCCATACATATTGTTTTAGTGTAAAGTGACTCAGGTGAGCATAGGGTGTATTCCAAAGAATTTTTCTAACCCTCCAGAAACTATTAGGCTGGCCCCATGCATAGTGGTTTATAATGCAAGTCAGACATCTGTTATGTTTTGGCAGAGCCAGCAAAAAATTGTTTGCCCCAAATTGCCCAGGCTAGCCCTGCACATATGCGAGATTGATGAGGCAGAGCAAAGAACTGAAATTCAGAAGATTGTCTTGTATATCGTACATTTCAGCTCAGGCTATTTTTTGTAGAACATAAAACATGATTTATCTGGACTATTTTGGAATAATCTACAGTTATTCTACTGTGCCCACTAGCACCACTGTAGTTATGGGCCTGTCACAGTTGTCATTATTTACCTCTGTTTTCAAAGTTTTAAACTTGGACGTAAAAATTCACTTTTGGCTGAAACTTGGCAGACAAGTAAAGTGTTTTTGTTCTTAAATGTAGTGCTAAGAAAGGGTGAATGTAGCATGTAGTTTTCCCTACACTGGTAAGAAAATGTGCTGTAACCCTGAATAAGAGGGACCACTTTTGAGGATGAGAAGGTTGTTCAGCCCTCCATACTTATCCAGTCCTTGGTTTCTCTCATAGACCTTAAGGCCAGAAGAGACTATCATCTGATCTTCTGCACAATGCAGGCCATACACCATCACCCACTCATTCTTGTAGTAGGCCCCTAATCTCTGGCTGAGTTACTGAAGTCCTTAAATATTGATTTAAAGACTTTAAGTTATGGGGAATCTACCATTTATTCTAGTTCAAGCTAGTAAGTGACCTGGGCCCCATGCTGCAGTGGAAGGCAAAAATCACCCCAGGGTCTCTGCTAATCAGACTTGGAGAAAATTCCTTCCTGACCCCAAATATGGCAATCAGTTAGACCCTGAGCATGTAGGTGAGACCCACCAGTCAGACACATGAGTTACTACAGAGAATTCTTTCCCAAGAGCTCTCCCCATCTCCTGTCCCTCTCTGGCCATTGGAGATATTTGCTAATTGCAGTCACGGAGGGGCCATATGCCACTGTAGGAAACCTCATCACACCATCCCCTCCATAAAATTACCAAGCTCAGTGTAACAGACAGTTTGGAGGGCCAGGCAGCCTAGTGGTTAGAGTGCATGGCTCTCAGCCCCCTGCTTAGTTGAGGATCCTCAATCTTTAAGGCCAGGGAAGGTTAGGGGGACCCAGGCCCACCCTCTCCACCAGATCCCAGCCCAGATCCCTGTGTTCATCAACCCTCTGAAAGTGGGGAAGGGCCCTCGCAGCATGGAGTCAAAATCTGGTACCCTGGGTTACTTCCTACCAGTCTGTTCAGTTTGGGACATAGCCCCTATATTCAAGTTTGCTGGATGGCTTGCCTTCCATAGGATCCCCTCTTGCGTGGCACCTTGCTATGGTCTCAGGCTCCCTACAATGTCTCTGGGGTTCACTCCTTCAGTTGTCTCAGGGGCTGGAAGCACCTTGGTTCCCTTCACAGTCTCCCTTGGCTGGGGAGACAGTGCTTATTCCCTGCTGGCTGCCTTAGCTGGCAGAATAGGGCTTTAGGTAAGGGGACAGCTGGCTCCTACCTCTTTCCCAGTTAGCTCCAAACTGAGCCAGGCTCTCTTCTTTTCTCCCCTGTCCAGGCCTGGCATTGGCTGAAGGATAACAGGGCCGGCTGGCTGGGCCCCAAGGCTCTCTTTAACCCCTGCTGTTTTGGCTGGTGGTTCTCTGCTTCATGACATTTAATACTGAAGCCAGTTAGGTTTTCTGTCCCCACTGCTTCCCTTTGAAGGCTGTTCCAGAATGTCACTCCTCTGATGGTTAGAAACCTTCATTTTAAGCCTAAACTCGGTGACCAGTTTATATCCATTTGTTCTTGTGCCAACGTGGGCCCTTAAGTAACTCCTCTCCCTCCCTGGTATTTATTCCTGTGTTATATTTATAGAGAGCAATCATATGTCCCCTCAGCCTTCTTTTGGTTAGGCTAAACAAGCCAAGCTCTTTTTCCATTCCTCTGATCATCATAGTAGCCCTTCTCTGTACCTGTTCCAGTTTGAATTCACCTTTCTTAAATATGGGAACCAGAATTGCACACAGTATTCCAGATAAGAACTCACCACTGCCTTGTATAATGGTACTAACACATCCCTATCTCTACGAGCAATACCTCCCCTGATGCATACTAGGATCGCATTAACCTATTTCACGGCCATATCACATTGGCGATTCATAGTCATCATGTGATCGACACATCCAGGTCTTTCTCCTTCCCTTTTGTCTCCAACTGATACATCCCCAGCTTATAGCAAAAATTCTTGTCAGTCCCTAAGTGCATGACCTTGCACTTTGCACTATTGAATTTCATCCTATTGCCGTTACTCCCATTTTCAAGGTCATCCATATCATCTTGTATGGTATTCCAGTCCTCCTCTGTGATGGCAATACCTCCCAACTTTGTGTCATCACAAATTTTATTAGCACACTCCCATTTTTTGTGCCAAGGTCATTAATGAAAATGTTACATGAGATTGGTCCCAAGACTTTTCAGCATGACCCTTTGTAGTCTCCTCTTTAACCAGTTCTTTACCCATCTTTCAATGTTTGCATTAATCCCCACATTCTCTAATTTATCTAATAATTTCCCATGTGGAACTGTGTCAAATGCTTTACTGAAATCCAGGCAGAGTAGATCTACTGCGTTTCCTTTGTCTAGAAAATAGCTTCTTGAAGAAAGAGATCAGGTTAATTTGGCACAATCTACCTTTTGTAAAACCATGTTGTATTTTATCCCAATTACCATTTACCTCCGTGTCTTTAATTACTCTCTCTTTCAAAACTTGTTCTAAGACCTTGCATACAACTGAGGTAAAATTAATGGGCCTGTAGTTTCCTGGATTGCTTTTTTTTTTCTTTTTAAATGTAGACGCTCTATTTGCAATTCTCCTATTGTAGGGCATGACCTCCACATTTACAGATTCATTAAAAATTCTTGCTAATGGACTTGCAATTTCATGCGCCAGTTCCTTTAATATTCTGGGATAAAGATTATTTGGGCCCCCTGATTTGCTCCTATTAGGGTGTTTGCGTTTGGCTTCCACCTCAGATGTGGTAATTTTTATTTCCATATCCTTGTTCCTGTTAGCCACCCTGCCACTGTCCCCAAGCTCCTCTTTAGTCTTATTAAAAACTGAGTATTCTTTGAGGTGTTGAGCCATACCTAGGTTATCTTTAACCTCCACCCCATGCTCAGTGCCTAGTTGTCTTTTTATGTAGGTTTAAATTTCCTTTGAGAGGTCCAGTTCTGCTTGGATTTTGACAGTTCTCACTTTCCCCCTACACTTTCTGGCCTCCAGAAAGCAGTTTCCTTGCTGATCCATCCCTTCTTCCATTTTTTGTAAACTTTCTGTTTTCTCTTAATAATCTGTTTGAGATGCTTGTTCATCAAGTTGGGTCTGCAGCCCTTCCCTAAGAAATTTTTCTCCTTGCTTCGGGACAATTAGTGCTAACTGTAATGGTGTTTATTGTGATATGCAGCAAAGAGTCCTGTGGCACCTTATATAGTAACAGATGTATTGGAACAGGATCCGATGAAGTGGATATTCACTCACGAAAGCTCATGCTTCAATACGTCTGTTAGTCTATAAGGTCCCACAGGATTCTTTGCTGCTTTTACAGATCCAGACTAACATGGCTACCCCTCTGATATTGTGATATGGTTACCTGTCCACAAGGAACTATTCAGATACCACCTCATTTTACGTAGGCCTTTGAGCAGTCGAGAGTCTCAGAAGGGGCCTCAGAAGACCTGAGTTCTGTGGTAAGCTCTGCCGCTGAACTGCTGGGTGATGTTGGGCAAGTCACTTCACTCTGTGTGCCTCAGCATCCCCTTCCATCCTTTGTTGCCATGTGTATTTAGTAGGACTGGCTGAAAAATTTAGAACTAAGCATTTTCCCATCAGAAGATGGAGTTTTTTCTAAATCTAAATTTTCTGCAAATAAAGATTGATTCTGTTGGAATTTTCCATTGGGAAAATTGAAACCAGACATTTTGTTTTGATTTGGTGATTCTTTCTTTCCTCTGTTATGTGCTTTGATGGAAACAAAATAGTTAACAATGTTAACATTTAAATCATCATCATTGGGCACTTGAGTTGACGTGCTATAGAGATGGATGGGGCAGTCACACCTCAGAATTAGAGCCCTGCAAATCTGCAGCTATCTGCATCTGCAGACTATGTATAGGAATCGCTGATTGGATGCGGATACAAATTTTTGTATTTGTGCAGGGCTCTGCTCAGAGTTATTGTTTCAGACTCTCTGCAGACATCATTGTACCATCACACTTTGTTCATATTCTGAGCCTTTGTTGGCAACAATAAGACTAGAGGTATACTTTTTGAAGCTGAAATTTTAGGCCTTGTCTACATGAAAAAATTTACTGATTTAACTAAATCTTTTTCTAAATGGATTTACTTAAATTGGTGTGGGCAAGGCCTTAGATTCTGGAACGCAGTATAGCAGCTTCAGTGTGTGTGTGTGTGTGTGTGTGTGGCGGGGTAGAGGGTTCACAATCCCTCCACCCCCAATTTCAGTCCTGCTGAGGTCTTTGCAGGGGCTTGCTTGGAGATTTCTGGATGAAAGATGTTAAGTATTATCTAATTCAGGGAAGTGTAATTTTTAAAATCCTAGTTTCACATAGATATTAAGGTTGGAAGGAACCTCTTGAGTCATCTTGTTTATCTTCAAGCCCTGTTTTCTATTTCTGCTCACTCTCAGTGATGCACTGGAACTACAAAAGGCAACCTTAAATGACACTAATCCACTAACTCACCACAGTTCTGCTTTGCATTCATAATTTTTCTGTGCTAGCACTCTTCACTAACGCAATAGTGAGTCAATGCAGAAATATTTTTTCATTGCTTTTCTCTCTCCCAATGTTAAATCAAGTTAAAAGGACTCTGTAGTGACTTATTTACTTTCTGGAAACTAATGACATATTTGTAAGGCAGTAAAGAGTGGCATAAATTCTGTTTTTCAAAATATTTTGTTTATCCCCTATAAGTTCTTTTGTTTTAAATTCACTCCAGTGACTCATTTGTTCTGCAGGGTGTTGTAAATGTCAAAGTCTGAAACTTTAATACACTGTCTCAGGTCAGCAACAGTATTAATTTGTGCCTGAAGGACCTGAACCCACATCCTTTGAAGTCAATAACAAAACTCCCATTGATTCACTGGTGTAGGAGCAGGCCCTTTATGCAAACTGTAACTAAATGAATGTGGAGGCTGATGGAGTCCAGGTCCATCCTTCCCTTTTTTTATCCACCTTTCACCAAAGGTCCAAGAATCTTTGCTTTATTTGCTTGAGGGCATGGGTTTTAACCAGTGGGGTCCAAGCTGCAAAATTTGGTTTCAATTCAAACTCAGATTTCAAAGCTCAGGAGTGTTCAGACTTCAGGTTTTGTTCCAGACATATATTTTAACTGTTTTCACTAATAGGTGTCTTCAATTGCACTTTGTTAATTAATGCACATCTTTGACATGGTGAATATAAAGGTAAGATAAAGGTTTATACATACCTCAATTAAAATAGCACCACACATACTGGTTGGATAAGTCTTGTATGGTGACACAGTGCAGCAGAATGAGTTGTAATATGGTTAGAAACCTGGCTAGAAGCTCATCCCACTCTAGTGTCTCCCTGCATCCCCCACTTCCCAAAACTCACTTGTTTGGTAAAGGGAACAAATTAATATATTTTCTCTGTTAGACCCTTCTCATGTTCGGAATTGCATTTCTTAAGAAGTTGTGTGACTAGATTGTCCAGTGTTATGATTTCACTGTATTTTCAGTAACTGTAGGTTTTTCTTTTTGGGCCCTGTTTGAAGTCGCTACCTATTCCACATATGATTTAAGCTAGGCATTCCTTGACTACTAGTATTACTGATAAACCTCTATGCGAACCTTCAGACTGCCTACGTTGTATTAGGCATTCATTCATTTTACTCACTGTGGTTTCTTTGGGAAACCAACAGCCTGCCTCACATGGCATAAACCTGCACATAAATCAGCAGGTGTCCGTAGAAGTGTTGGGGTCTTCTTCACAAATGCATATAGCGATACACAAATGCTGCTATCGGGATAATTTAAATTTTAGATTGGTGACCTTAGCCGCTGAGCGTGCTTGGATGCATGCATTGGAACAAATGGATATTTGTCTCTAATGTTAGGCCTGTGTGTGATATGCAACTGAAGCAAAGACAAATGCATAATTTGTGGCAGACTAAAGTTGCCTGACTGTTTATCTTGAAAGATGCAACATTCTTCTACAGCCTTTGGGGAGTACAGACATTGAATAATTGTGAGAAATCCAGATCATCCTAAAACCTTCTATTTGGAGTCTGTCTGAACCAAGCTACTAAATTTGAACCTTTAAGATTCTGATTGGTTCAAGTTGTTTTTATTTTTAAAGAAATATTTTTTCTCACCCTGTGAACATCATAGCATTAAAAGGAGAAGGCTTATGGATAGTGGTGGGTCAGGGAACCCAGCTTATTCTTTTCAGAAGACATTTTTACTGCCTGTAGCTTATGATGGAAATATCTACATTCAATTTAGACTCACTCACACTATTAGACCTAAATCATTTCAACAGCCTTTCAACCAGTTAAAAACTTTATTTCAAACAAAGATTTTCCATTTCCTAACAAAGGTTCAGTTCTTGGGATGTCTGAGTTTATGCTGATACTTATTCTACTCGAATGGGCTCATCAAACTCTACAGGTAACTAAACTTCAATTACAACCTTTATAACAAGAATATTAAATAATCATTTCAAGTCCTGCCACAATCTCAAAAATAATAAGCCACTGGAAATTCCCTTTGTGGTTGCAAGCTTGTTTTAATTTTTTAATATAGAGTCTAAGACTTTTTGCTTGTCATGAAAAAAAAGAAAAGCTCTGATGTAAGTTGTGAATGACAGGTCTCATTAATTGTTAAACCCAGAGTGCTCTGGACCACCTTGAAATTGTTATTGCATCTTATTTTATGGCCATTCTGCTAGATTTCAAACCAGTGGTGTCACTTAGCTGTACGCCCACTGGATTTTAAAAGATTTTAATTAGTATTTTAAAACTACAAAACATTTTGCTTTTAATAAGGACATGGAGTTAATGTCCAGAACCCGATTTTGTAGAGAATAGTGATATTTTATGTTTCTTTAGAACTTCTCATCCAGAAGTCTCCCAGAGTAGTTTACAGACTAATACATATAGATCCAGAGATTACTACCATATCATTAATGACTGAAGTGCAGCCACATTTGGGACGCTATTTGAGAGCTATGCAGCAGACAGTAATGTCATATAGATCCATTTTGGAAGGAAATGAGGAAGAAAATGTTGCTTGTCCAAGAGACTCATGGGAATCTGAATGGATGCAAGTGTTCACTATCAGGACCTCAACTTTACGTCTTGTGCAGAGTGCACCTCCAGCATCATTCTGTCCCCAAGCGCCATGCTGGGGCAATGTTTTAGTCCTGACCCAGTAATGAATCCAGACCTAGACCCCTGATCCCAACACCTGCTCCCCCACAAGCTTTTGGAAATTCAGATCCAGATTTAAACCTTATGCCTCAAGGCATCTTTAACTCTGACTTGGGAAAGAATGTCACCAACCCCACTTCTGCATCAACTAGGTGTTCCGTGATCTCTCCTTTCACCAGTGACCCTATTTGCCCTGGTTAGCTTGTAAAATCTGTCAAGATCACAACCCAAGGTACAGGAATAAAGAAATGAACTGAAGAGTCAAGAAATAGTAGTTTATTCTTTCTGGGTCAGCCTCAGCATGAAAGGTTAATTCCACTGACCTGCTCAAAGAATTGATACCCTTAAAAAGAAATGTTTGAGTGAAACTGCTGTGGCACATGGCGCAATAGGGCAAAACATGATAGTAAATTTATTTAGCATAATTTCTGTATGTGGTCTTGAGTGAATACTAACTCAAGTCTAACAAACGTGATTCTGAAGACTCCATATGGACGATAACTGGCTGGCTGCCACCCACTCTGGTTATTAAACTGAGCTTCTGCAATTTGTTTCTTTACTATCACAGACTGGACGCACTGAAGCTTTCACTGAGCTATTGTTGTCAGTTTGTGTACATTAATACATTGCTGTCTCAGGACTACTAATACCACTACAGTATAGTTTTTATCTCGTTGAATACTTCGTAATTCACCATTATTTGTATCTATAACTAGTGAGTTTCAAAGGCAATACATTGAGTCATGTCTCAGGAGACTAAATCCTTCCTTCAGTGCTGATGTCACACAGGCACTGAAATATCTCCCAGGTTCAGGCCTCATCTGTCTTCCTTTACATGAGCTCAGCAGAGTTCTGTGTTAAAAAGAAACATTGTAATTATATTTGATGCTTTATAGCCCAGGGAAGTGCATTCAGGATTAGATGGAATGGCCATTGTGGTATGAAAATAGAATAATTCAACAAGTTCAAAAAGAGAGTGCCCTCCATTCCCCTACCGCAGCCACTGTCCAGATCCTTGATGGCTTCACTCTCTCTTATCCTGCTGGGATTTTGGTTTCATCCAGTGTATTTTGCTAGCTCCTGAATAAGCATTAAATTAGCTGATGGATTCCAACATTTTGATGGAGGATTCCCTTTATAGTTGATTGATTTGGTTTTGGAAGCTCAGTCTCCTTGGGATTGTCTGCACAGAGCTGCTGTGTGTTTCTTTCTCAGGTGTAAAATACTTTTCAACCATTTACCTTCCCTAGCCTTTTTTCTAAATGGTGTTGAATCCCCTCTGATAAACCCTAGTGTACCAGGTGGATCTGAGCTCAGAGAGGGGAGGACTGAGGGGCTGCAGAATGTACACATTTGGTTTCCCATGGGAACAAAACTCCTTTCTCATAACTATCATAATACCAGCCATTTGGGGAAATCTGTCCCATTCTAAAGGGAAAAAAATTGCTCTTTCAGCAATACTTGTCTAAGCTTCATGGATAACCATTAACTAGCAGTGGGTGATTCCACTAGAGACAGGGAAATCTACCCAATTTAAATCTTCAATTTGGTGGCAGAATTTCATTGAGGGGTGCTTGCAATCCCCTCCAGCACACTGCATAATAAGTGAAGAAAGAGATTTACAGCTCTGTGTACGTGTAGATGGAGGAAGCTGTGCTAAAAACACTGGGAGTAAGTTATGATTTATCATTTCCTTTGGGAGGTGTGTGTGTGTGTGTGTGTGTGTGTGTGTGTATATGAGTATGGGTGGGTGGATGTGTCACTGACCCATGCTGGAACTTCTGAAGTGTTTGGAACAGGCATGTTTTTCTCTGCCAGGACTGAACTTGATTTTTAACATTTTACCCAGGCAAATTAATCTATTCCAAAGTAACACTGAACCTGTGTTAATTAAACATATCTCCTAATCTTCAGACACTCACAGCCCTGGAAAAAATTGTGCTGAACTTGCCATTTTGAAACAGATAAGATTTTCTTCATTACCTACTACCTGAAAATGACATTGAAACTTCAGAGCTAAAAATGTTTTCAATATATGCTTTCAATTTATTGTTGTCTGCTGCTAAATAGAATGTGTTTAATGTGCTGACTAGCAAAGTACTGCATAAACAGGTTTGTGATGGGTGTCCCAATAGCCAGCAGTAGGATATAAGATTAGAGGTGTTAATTTGATTTAGAGCCATTTGCCAGATCATGGTGAAAACAATCTAGGATCCTAGTTCTGCAAGGTGCTGAGTGCTCACTGAAGTCAATGGGAACTGAGGAAGCTCAACACCTCACAGGCTTGGCTCCTAGCATTGCTGGCTGCTCTGCATTTGCTCCCAGCTTAGAGGAAGCCTGTTGTCTTAAAATATCTCTTTCATCTTATTTTCCTGTTGTCTTCCATTTTATCGACCCTTTGTCTAATTTTGCAGCCTATGCACTGGTGCAGCTCCCTGTTTGTTTCCATATTGTTCAGACAGCAAGTCATCCAGAGATGAGGCAAATGTGCAGTTTTTCATTTTCCAATATAACCAGTTGATACCTGGCACCCTCCACAGCAAGCCCATTTGCAGTACCCGCTATCAAAAGAGATAAATGGCAGCAGCAGTCTGAGGGCTGGAGAATGGTCAAGGTAGCTTGTGTTTCACATTGGGGTAGGAGAGCGGAGTATCCTTTATGTCACCTTTATTACTTTGACTGCAAACACTTTGTGTGCTAGCAGCAGAATCAGCTACTGGCTAATTCTGGGCAGTGTCATCAGGAGCTGGAGCTGAGGGGCAGATATTAACCTTGTGAACTTGGTTTTGAAAGAATGGCTTTTTCCATCTAACCACTTCACAGTCAGACTGAGGTCATGCATCTCAGAATAGTAAAGTCCCATTTAATTGAGTGGGTCACAATAAGGATGAAAATAAATGACCATATTTAGAAAGGACAAATAATGCTTTTAGGGTGGGATTAACCTTCATGCATCAAAAGGTCTATGTCCTTCTTAGCTCTGTTTTGTGACAGTAAATGGGGCTTCAATGGTACAAAGGCCTTTTAATGGCTCTGTGCATAAGGTGAATTTTACTCTTGTTTATCATCCTTTATAGTAAACACGATAACATGATGTATAAAGAGAAAGAGAATCTAGAGAAAAGATGTGTTATATTGCTGGCTAGTGTAACAGGCAGAGAAAGAAATGCCATATAATAGAGTAGAGAAAAAGAAGAAAAAGCAAGAGGAAGAGAGTTTATTACAAGTCCCACTGTGAAACATCATGTATTTCACTTCAAACACATAACATCTTGTGCATCGAATCTTCCCTGATGGGTTGTGCTGTAATCTGTATTCCTCTTATGATCCTTGATCTTAATGAATATATTTCACTGGTACATCAGTGTTCATAAAAAAGTCAGTTGGAGCTTTGTCTGAGCGACAACTGCAAGACTGGGCCCTTTAAGGCTTTCTTTAGCTTGTTGTAATGGATTATTAAGCCCCTCTGCTCACTTTACATAAACACTAGCTACTTAAAATTATCCATCTTTAAGTAAATATTCCTTCCTGATAACCCTGAACTGAGATTAAAAAAGGATTTTTATAATGGTGCATTCAGTCGCCAACTACTTGTGTAGTGAACTTAAATATTTGTATGTAATGTCTCCTTGGCTGTCATATGAGTATGGTTGCATAACACATAATCTCATGTGTGTTACTGGGTAGAGCAGTGGCCTGAGAGCTCATTTGCCTGGATTCTACTCTTGGGTGCAGGGGTCTGTCTATGAAGATCTTGCAGGACTAGAACTTTAGTTTCTTACTTTCTCTCAAGTGATAAAAGATGAAACAATGATTCTAATAATATAGTTTTTAGTGAATATCTTTTAACATTAAGGTGGCAGACTTTTATCCACATAATGTTAATGAGAAGGGGTTCTTTGCCTATATCTTAAGTATTTTACTACAATATTAATTGCAGGAGTGTCACACTCATCAATATCACACTCCTAATCAAGTAATGGAGAGTGATCAGCATAATTACCTGAATAGCAATATCACAACCAATTAGAATATCCAATTTTTAAACTGTCATATTATGTCAGTCTTTATTATGACACAGTTCATTGTGCTCGATAAAGTATATAGGAAGATATGATATATAATCCTGTTTGTATCAAGAGAGGAAACCTTGGGAATCTCAGAACTTACATCTGAGATTCTACCAGGCTAGAAGCTGTCTACATTTAGGGTGGTTTTGACCTTTTTCCTTAGTCCTGCACCAGCGGAATTCTGCTATTTATTTCCATTGTGCAGGATCAGACCCTTAAATCTGTTTTTTGCTTGTTTTAAGTATTTCCTGACCCTCATGGAATAGATTTTCTTTGAAATGTGACAGGATCAACCCAGGCCTGCTTTTAAGTGACAGTGCCTGGTTAGTCGATTTTTGTTTGGAAGTATGAAACCCATGACAAGAGTTGGCTTGGATTCAGGTCTCCCTTTTATCCAAATGCTACTACTGAAATGATGGCATCTTTGACTTGCCAAAGGCACACATCAGTTCTCTGGGAAAGCAGGGAATAGAATGGGCTCCCAGCGCCACATTTAATCCGCAGTGCCAACATTTTTCTATATTGAGTTTAAATGGGGCAGCATCTAAGGGGCTAGAGGAGCTAGCTCTGCCTTCCAGCTAGTGAGAAATAGGTTGCAAAATAGATGGAGTTCCTTTGGAAACCCATAAGGAAAGGAACACTGCTGAGCATTCATTCTGGTATATATCTTACCTTCACGTAGAAGATAGTAAGGCGATAAATAACAGTCATCATAGATTTGTCAAGAACAAATTGTGTCAAAACAAAGTCAAAACTAGCTTACTTTGACAGGGTAACAAGCTTTGTGGATGAGGGTAAGCAATAGATGTGGTATAGCTTGACTTTAGAAAGGCTTTTGATACTGTCTGGCATGACTTTTCATAAACAAACTAGGGAAATACAACCTAGATGGAGCTTCTATAAAGTGGGTGCATAACTGGTTGGAAAACCATTCTCAGATAGTAGTTATCAGTGGTTCACAGTCAAGCTGTCGGGGCATAACGAGTGGGGTCCCGCAGGGATTGGTTATGGGTCCAGTTCTGTTCAATATCTTCATCAATGATTTAGATAATGGCATAGAGAGTACACTTATAAGGTTTGTGGACGATACCAAGCTGGGAGGGGTTGCAAGTGCTTTGGCGGATATGATTAAAATTCAAAATGATCTGGACAAACTGGAGAAATAGTCTGAAATAAATAGGATGAAATTCAATAAGAACAAATGCAAAGTACTCTACTTAGGAAGGAACAATCAGTTGCACACATACAGGAGCAGTGCCAGGGTTTCTGATGCCCTAGGTGGACGGCCGTTTCGCCGCCCCCCGCAGCTCCGCTGGAGCTGCCGCAGTCGTGCCGGCGGGCGGTCCGCTGGTCTAAAGGCTCCGGTGGACCTGCCACAGGCATGACTGCAGTAGGTCCGCCGGAGCCTTTAGACCAGCGCACCGTCTGCCAGCACAACTGCGGCAGCTCCACCGGAGCCGCCACAGCAGCGGACCGTCCACCAGCACGACTGCGGTAGGTCCCCTGGAGCCGCATGCGACCCCACCCCAGCAAAATGCCGCCCCCCCAAAATTCTGGCTCCCTAGGCCATTGCCTAGGTCGCCTAAATGGTAGCGCTGGCCCTGCACACATACAAAATGGGAAATTATTGGCTAGGAAGGAGAACTGCAGAAAGGGATCTGGGGGTCATAGTGGATCACAAGCTAAATGTGAGTCAACAGTTAACACTGCTGCAAACAAACAAACATCATTCTGGGCTGCATTAACAAGAGTGTTGTAAGAAAAACAAATAATTGAGAGAAGTAATTCTTCTGCTCTGCTCTGTGCTGATTAGGCCTCAGATAGAATATTGTGTCCAATTCTGAACACCACATTTCAAGAAAGATGTGGACAAAGTCCAGAGAAGAGCAACAAAAATGATTAAAGGTCTAAAAAATATTATCTATGAGGGAAGATTGAAAAAAATTGGATTTGGTTAGTCTGGAGAAGAGAACACCAAGAGGGGACATAACAGTTTTCAAGCATGTGAAAGGTTGTTACAAGGAGGAGGGAGAAAATTGTTCTTAGCCTCTGAGTATAGGACAAGAAGCAATGGGTTTAAATTGCAGCAACAGAGGTTTAAGTTTGACATTAGGAAGAACTTCCTAACTGTCAGGGTGGTTAAGCACTGGAATAAATTGCCCAGGGAAGTTGTGGAATCTCCTCACTGGAGATTTTTAAGAGCAGGTTAGACAAACACCTGTCAGTGATGGTCTAGATAATACTTATTCCTGCCTTGAGTGAAGGGTACTGGTCTGGAAGCTCTCTCGACGTCCCTTCTAGTACTACAATTCTATGATTCTATATGATTTAATTTCCTGTTCATCTGTATTTTCATTTCCCTCTCTTCAGTGTGTGAAACCATTTTAATTTGTGGATTTTTGCATATAGTAGAAATTTGTTAATCTGCATGCTTTTTAATACAAATGCCCCCAAATGGCAACCTCTCCTCACTTCTCATGAAAGATTTAATTGGGATTAAGGACTGATTTTACTGAAATCAGATTATGTCTACAATATCTGCTCTAGTAGATTTTACTAGTACCTTATATAATGTGAATTACGTCATATTTGTAAAACCAAATGAGGAAATATCTGTACTTTTATACTGTTTGTTCACTTATTAGATAATCTGCAAAATTCATAATGCAGGATGACTTTCCAATCTGGGTGAATTAGGGAGGTTGTGTAGTATCATTATCAGTTTTGGATCAACAAACAAGGGTTCATATTTATCTACATATTATCTATGTATTTATTTTTTATGAAGAGACATGCAAATAAATTCAAAATGAAATTAGAACATCCCAGAAATCAGTTTGATTGTTTTGAAAAACAAAAACTTTACCAAAAAATGTTCATACTCTTGTGCTTTTCACTCAAAAATACCACTATATTTTGAAAAATAAAATTGACTTATTTCCACTTATAAATGTTCCTATGGGCTAGCAATAAATAAATATACAAATTCAGACAAAATCAATTTATACTGAAATTCTGACATTTCAAATTTTGCATCTTTTCATTATGAAAATGGCCATTTTGAGGAAATTTCATAAAAAGTTGATTTTTTTTTCAGTGGCCTCAAAAAAATTCTTGGCTTAATTTTACACACATTTGGAGAGCTCTAAATAATTAATACTGGTGAATTTCAGCACAGTATAACAAATGACTGGCTCATTTGTGTTTGCATTTTTATTACATTTTAATATTCTAAACAGCTGTCCCTTTATTGATGCTGTCTATGAATTTCTGCTCAGACTGGCTAGTTAAAAAAATAGATGGAGGAGTATGGTTTTAGTAATTTGTTCTATACATATTTTAAAGTACTTATTGTACATTTTCATAATCTGTATTTTATCTGAAAATGAGTCTTCTGTCTTTCAATATAACCATTGTAATAGAAAGTGATATGGCATTTTTGATACTATATTGTACCCCAATGGGGAAGAAGAGTATTAGAGCTCACACATGCTTGGTATAACTAAGACTGTTTTCAGATTTTGCCAGGTTCCAAGCAAAAACGAGGAACATTTCTACCCCTCCCCATATCTCCATATACCTTGAGATGCTTTCAAGCCTCTACAGAAAGGCTAGAGCCACCGTAGCTTCATAGTTGCAGAGACTTTTCACTCAGTTCTGTACTCCACAGTCATTTCCCAGCCTATAGAAATCACTAAGGGCTGGTCTACACTACAGGGGAAAATCGATCTTAGATACGCAACTTCAGCTAGGTGAATAACGTAGCTGAAGTTGAAGTATCTAAAATTGAATTCCTTACCATCCTCACAGCACGGGATCGATGTCCGCAGCTCCCCCTGTCGATTCCGCAACTCCGTTCAGGTTGGTGGAGTTCCGGAATCGATATAAGCGCATTCGGGGATCGATATATCGCGTCTAGATGAGACGCGATATATTGATCCCCGAGCAATCGATTGCTACCCGCTGATACGGTGGGTAGTGAAGACGTAGCCTAAGGCATTCACCTTGCTGGAAGAAATGTGAATTATCCAGGCACACAGGTAATTTCAAAGGTAACTATAACAACGGCTCTTCCTCTCTACTGTACTCCACCAGCATTACATGGACCCTCACAAAGAATATGCTCATTTCTGTCCTCTTTGCTTTTCAGAAAATTTGGCAATAAAATACAAAAGGTGAGTTAGACTGTAAACAATCATAATATGGTGAGGTGAGTAGAAAGGAAGAAGCGAAGCTAGTCTTCCTTTCGAAGACGTGCTAATGTTTCTGTGAGGAGAAGACTAGCCCTAAAGATAGATGACTGAAAGCTCCAAACATCCCAAAAGGAAATTCAAACTAACAGGGTGTGCTCAGCATCACTCCTCAGTCCCATCTTCACCCTTCATGTATAGATTGTCTGTTAGGGCCCAGTCCTGCATCAGGATCTGCTACCATCTGCGTGGAGTCCCATTGCCCAGCTGTAGGTACTACTTGATCCCGATGAAGGATTGAGGCTTATATTGTAGGCAGTGCTGGATGAATATCTCCATTTTCTGTGGCTATTCACTCCAGTCAGAATTAAAATTCACATTGGTCTCTTTTGTTTGCTGCCCATCAATGTTCTCCCATGAGAGTGTTTCGGGAGGTTCAGAAACAATACATTTTAAATCACTATTAATTTGTGAATGTATACTCCTGAGTGTACTCACCAGAAACCTGATTCTAAGAATTTTGCTAATCTAATAGTTAATTAGAATCAATGCCCTGTGACCTGTGCATTCAGTGAAAGCTAACCTGCACAGTTTGAATTTCAAACACATGCAACAAGCTTCATATTAACAATCTGGGTTCAAAATTTATTTGTGAAACTCTGAATAAGAAATAATATAAGAAAATTGTAAACTTCTAGTGGACAAAAAAGGAAAAGAGGCTGATATTTGTTGAATGTAAAAATTTTTCTTTAGATTATTCACTTAACCCTAATTTTAAGGTCTTTGGATCTTTTTGAAGATTTGTCCCCTCTAATCTCCCTAGCACAGTTCTGGTGCTATATACATAAATAATATTTGGAACAATACAGGAAAGCATGGGTTGAGGAGACAGAGTGTATTGCAGGACTGGGACATAACTGCATAGCAATGATATAAATAAGTTAAAGCTGAAACAAAATATTTTGCATCCCTTTACTTCAGGCCCACATCCTGAAAAGATTTATACACTTGCTTAACTTTAGGCACTGTGAATGGTCCCATTGGAGTAGATGAGGCTATTCATAGTGCATAAAATCATAGAAACGTGGTCTGGAAGGGATCTTGAAAGGTCATCAACTGTACCCCTGAGTTGAGGCAGGATCAAGTATATCAAGACTATCTCTGCAAGTGTTTGTCTAATCTGTTCTTAACAAGCTTCAATCACCTTTGGAAGTCTATTCTAGTCCTTAACTATCCTTATAGTTGGAATTTTTTTCCTAATATTTAACCTATATTTTCCTTGCTGCAGATTAAGCTGATTACTTCTTGTCCTACCTTTTTTAACCTTTTCTCATAGGTCAGGTTTTCAAAAACTTTCATCATTTTTGTTGCTCTACTGTGGACTCTTCAGTTTAGCCACATCTTTCCTAACACAGTGCACCTTCAGCTGAAGTCTCAAAAGTGCTGAGTAGAGTGGGACAATTGCTTCCCATGCTTTACATATGACACTCCTGCTAATACATCCCAGAATGATTTTAGCTTTTTTCAAAATTGCATCGCATTGTTGACTCTCATTCAATTTGTGATCCCTATAATCTCCAAATCTTTTTCAGCAGTACTACTGCCTACCCAGGTTTTCCCATTTTGTAGCTGTGCATTTTATTTTTTTCTTTCTAAATGCAGTATTTTGAATTTATCTATACTGAATTTCATCTGACTGATTTCAGACTGTTTTGAATTGTATTCATGCCCTCCAAAGTACCTGCAACTCCTCGCAGCTTGGTGTCATCAACAAATTTTGTAAGTATACTCTCCACTCCATTATCCAAGTCATTAATGAAAATACTGAATAGTATTGAACTCCACTAGATATGTCCGCTGTGGGACTCCACTAGATATGTCCCCCAGGTTTGACAGTGAACCATTAATGATTAGTATTTGAGTACGTACTTTATAGTAATTTCATCTAGCCCACCTTTCTCTAGTTTGCTTAAGAGAATGTCACTTGGGATTGTGTCAAAAGCTTTACTAAAATCAAGCTATATCACATCTACAGCTTCCCTCTATCCACTAGGTCAGCTATCCTGTCAATAGGGATGGGGAAGGGATGTGGTAAAAGAACATTCACTTACTGGACATTCGCACAAACGGGGGGAACTGAGTTAACAGACTACTGCCAAAGTTAGTATGGGGAAATGTTTGATTTGTTATTCAGATAGATATATTGTTGCTGTGTTCCTTTTTCCCTAATAAAGTTTCATTACTTCATATATAGTCTCACTGCTTGTGAGTACAGAAGCATTGTCTGTTAAAGTAATTTAGGGAAGGTGCATTTAGTTTTCCTGGTTTATTTATTTGTCAAGAGGGGATGAGATATATTGAACCTGGCCCTTACCACTGCCAACATCACCAACCTGACAGAAGTGTTACAGTTGTATCAGGTTGGTGAGGAGGGCCTAGGCTCTGTGAGAGGCAATAGACTGAAAATCCCCACAGATTTCTTAATGTATGTATAAACTGCTTTTAATAACTTCACAACTAACCCTCAGTCCCTCAGACTAGTCAAAGATATCAGTTCTCATCAAAACCAACAGATTAAAATAAATATGAAATCTAGACCATGATCTGTGGGAGTTACGATGAGACATACAAAGGTTACGGAAAAATATGGAAGTGAAACCACCTCATTATTATTATTATTTTTAATCCTGCATTTACCAGGAAATTCTGCCTTGGCAGAAGATCAAACCTGGGAAATTGAGACACTTTGTTTTGGTAAAGACAGTAGGGGAATTAAAATCAGGCTTACAATGGAAAGCTAGCTGCAGTCTTACTTGTGGAGAGATGGTCTACATCATTGTGAATGCTTTAAAAAAAGATAGGGCAGACAGACTTTCAAAATTCTGTGAACATGTAATAGATAGCATAGCTCTTGTAACTATGGACTGTTTGCATGATACATTGCTATTTTGTTTATATGTAATCACAAAGAGGTTTTAAAAGTAGATAAATTGGGAAATCATCCCAGATAATGCCTCTGCACCTCTAATTTACACATCAATGCCACATTCCTTTTTCAGCTGTCTGGTTACCAGATTACCCACAGATATAGGAGTGTCAAGCACTGACACTGATACTGTCATTATTGCCTGTTAACATGGCTCATTAATGTTTTTAGTGCTTATTAACTTTGCAGTGAGCTATTGATTCCTATGGAAGTTAAGGCGCAACATTAAAAAAAGCAGAAATGTCTACAGAAATTATCTGTGCTCTAACTGTACACTTAACTCTTATCACCAGTGAACTTTTATGGTGCTCATGGGAAGATTGTGGGGTGACTGTGCACATTTTAATGGTTAAAGCAATCAAAATGCATTTATCTCTACACATGAGAATTGTATTTCATTCTTATTTAAGTTAAATTCTTGCTCCTATAATTGTATTGCAATTTTAGGAGGTACATTTCCTCTTCAGTTCAGAATTGTCTTATTGCATCAGGAGTGAGAACTAATTTTTTGTATTCTTGGGCGAAGACTATATGATCCTTCCATAATTTTCTAGGTTATGAGTGCTGTGTCATTATTCCTCTGTATTTCTAAACCTTGTAAAGAGTTCAAATGCCATGGGTGGGCACTTATCTATTTTTGTGTGTAAATTAAACTAAATAAAATATGCTTTCCATAAACTTAAGTATTCAGTACACAAATCAGAATGTCTCTTTTCACACACCTAAGCGCTACATTTTTCATCTTGGTGCCAGTGTTGCATACATGATTGCTCCTTACGCTTTTTTTTTTGTGTGTGTGCAGTCATCAATTTACATGCACAATTTTGCATTTATAACTTGGAGGCTGGTTTTAAGGGTGGCTGAAAATTAGACCCTACATCCTTTCTACTTGGAATTCTTCTTCTTTACCCTGTAGAATCTGTCTCACTAATCTAGTTTTGGTGTTTCTGTCACTGGGCCACTATGGTCTGTGGGTAGTTGCGGTTGTGTTTGTCTTTCATAGTCATAGAACTCTCCTGCCTTGAAAAATCCCCATATCCAATAGAGTTTGCTTTCACTTGTTGAGCTTTTTGTGAAGCAGACACATGCAATGATCTGTAGATCCTTGAGGTACTGTAGATGGAACTGTAGGTTTTAGATATACTTTCCCCTCATCACCTTCACTGAGGGTATGACACTGCAGTATCAGAACTGATAGTGGGCTTATATCACATGACCCAGAACCCATTTCCAGGCATTAAAGAGTGAAGGCAACACCACCAAACATCTAAAGGTTCACTTGCTTACTTCTATTAGGTGCCAATGGCGGTAATAAAGGCCAGGTTCAGTCTGTCTAGAGCAAGGGTAGGCAACCTATGGCACGTGTGCCGAAGGTGGTATGCGAGCTGATTTTCAGTGGCACTTACACTGCCTGGGTCCTGGCCACTGGTCGGGTGGCTCTGCATTTTAATTTAATTTTAAATGAAGCTTCTTAAACATTTTAAAAACCTTATTTATGGTACATACAACAATAGTTTAGTTATATATTACAGAGTTGGAGAAAGAGACTGTCTAAAAACATTAAAATGTATTACCGGAACATGAAACCTTAAATCAGAGTGAATAAATGAAGACTCGGCACATCACTTCTGAAAGGTTGCCGACCCCTGGTCTAGAGGTTCTTTACTAACAAAAAAAGTCAATAAAACAATGGTTTGAAGACCCCACCCAGAGCCATGCTCCTATTTATCACTCTTTGCAGGCGGTACTTCCCCACTCACAAGCATTTAGGAGTCCTTTGCAGATGAAATCACAAAGCAAATCCTAATCAGTGTCAGGAGTCTGGCCAGCCCTGCAGTTTAAGTATTAATTGTTCCATTTATTGAGGTCCAGGTGTCCTAGTAACAAGTCATTGCCACCCATCTAATCCCCCGCCCCAGACAGGTCCTTTTAGATTCAGGGGACATAAGGAAGTGGCTCTCCTCTGCTTGTCTGCTCCACACCACTAGGTTCCACTCCGAGGTGCAACTATCTAGTCCAGTTCTGTGACATCAGCCGTCTGCCACTGGTCTGGTCAGTCCCCATGTAGTGCCACCATCTGATGGGGCACTGTGAAGTCAGCTCTGTGCTGCCGCTGCTGGTCCAGTCAGGCCTTACCAAATCCCACTATACACGTTCAGAATTTCCAGATGGGAAAACCAGAGCAAAACAGGATAGAGTTGCTGGTCCCTGGGAATGAGTTTCTGCTTAGGCTCTTCTGCGCTCCGGTTGAATGTAAATAATCTTTGCAAATCAATGTCCATTATCTCTCAGCTCAGAGTGTCCCACTCACTCCATGGTGTATCATGTCCTTCTGTGAATACAGTCACAGTAACAATCACTTATCATGTATAGAAGCAGAAGATAGGCAAATACCAACAAACAACAAAACACAGTAGAGGGAACTATGGGTAAGCATGCAACACTGCAAATTTAAATGTGATTGGCTAGAGCTCCCTTTCCCCCTATAGAGGGCACAGAGAGTTCCATCCCTATATAAGGTCTCTAGCGCTGGGACTTACATAGATAAACACTGAAATCTTTGGATTCCTCTTCAGGTCTTTTCACATATTTGCAAAGTTAAGCTGGAAATCTTCCAAGAATAGGCCCTCTCATAAATTGATGGGGTATTTATTGGCTTCTGTCAGGGTGGAAATATTGTAAAGGCCGCCTTTCTTGCAGTATTTTAGTGCTGCTGCTTCTAATCTTGCCTGGCTGAAGTCCTGAAAAATAAAGGGAAATATTAGCTGTACTTTATCTGATCCTCAAAAATAGATTGATTCTGTGCTGATTAATATTGTATCTAAACTGGCTTGTCTCTACCTAAAACTATATATAAAAATATATAAGAGCAGCATGGTTTATTTCTGTTTTGAGCATTTTGGCCAGAAGGTGGCAACTATTTCAGCTCTAATGCACCTCTCACTTTCAGGATTTTTTCTGTCTGTGCTTCCTGCCATCACATCCCATGAGAATCTTTGGAATTTTCTTTTGCTGCAGCTAGAGGAAAGGGGCAGACATTGTTAGTCTGACTTGAAAGTTTTAAAAATGCTATCAAGTTCTTTCCTCTTCCATCACTTATTGTTGTTTTAGACCTACTTATGGGAAACATTCTTCCTCACCAGGACCTCAAACTGCCCTGGTGTGAAAGGTAAAGGATTTTTTATTGCACTATATTTTAAAGATAAACAATAATTAGTTAATCAATGAAAAAGGTTTTTCAGCAGCATTGCTCTAATTCAATGCATTAAAAACAATCTGAGCAATATGGCTGGGTCAGTAATGATCATACAGAAAGATATATTGACTTGCTTCCACAAACAATGCATCAGTCACCAACACAGGACAAATCTAGACCAATATCTCCAAGCTGGAAAGCCTTAAAGAAACCCAGGACATGTGTTACTTTGGTAGGTATCTCTCATATAAAGCTTTGTAATTCCCTTCACCAGCATCGAGCAGCAGCAGCAGCACAACAAGGGAACAGGCTGTGAATTTCAAGAAGCAAATGATTGTCTAGTAACCCCAACTCTCAAGCTGACCCTTCTTCTCCAGTGTATTCCATGTTAAATGTCTGTCTCTCTTCCTGAGTTATACGGAAAAGAAAACAACCTCAGGCTTTCTGTGACTCATCTTTTGTTGCTTCTTTTTTGTTTGTTTGCACTTTCTTTTAATCTGACCACTTTCCTTCAGATCCATTCGACACAAAAGCAGGACAGGGCTTGCACATTTTATTAATTGATTCTTAGACACTGCACAGTTTCAGAGGGAAAAACAGTTTCTGCACACTGACATTCGCTTAGCCCTGTCAAAGGATGCATTGACAACAAGCTTGGATTTTGCTCACAAATAGACGCCTGCTTTCATAATCATCACAAATTAAAGACACATTGACTGTGTGGATATTCTGATCTAATGAATGCATTACAGGGAATGCTTTCCAGCACACTGGTTTGGGTTGTTTTTTTTTGATGATTTGTATTGTTGCTGTAATACTGCAGTTCAAATATTTAAATACAAAACAGCAGAAGAGATGAAATAGAGCAAAAGAGAATTTAAATGAGTCCCCTATTTAACCTCTGTTTGTTTTTCATTGTTTGTGCATCTGCAGTAGTCAAAGGCTATGCATGGATCTTCTCCACTCATCCAGAATACTTAGTATATTGTGATTTTTTTTCAAAACTTCATCTCTTTCATCTATAATAGTGAAGGGCCAGATTTTGATTTCACTGAGACTGGTGTAAAACTGGAGTAATTCTAGTCAAATCATAGGAGATATTCCAGATTTACAGCAGTGCAAGTGAGATCAGGATCTCAGGAAAGGACCCTGCATAGTGGTTAACATTTTTCAAGAGCTTTTGTTGTTTTTTAGATAGCAGTTGCTGGATACTTGCCAATTTTGAAAGTGAGGCTCCTTGTATGGATGCTAAATATCAATTTAGGAGCCTAACCTCAGGGCATCCATTTTTAAAAAATGTTGGCCTAGTCCCACTATGTCCCACTATGGCAAATCAGACAGAATTACACTTCTCAAGCATCAGAGAAAGCACGCATGTGCTGTGGGGAGGCTTACTGTGTCTAATACATGTCCTTGCCTATGAACTCAGATTCAAGATGCGACTCCTATGGGCCTGCAGACAGCTGTCCACCAAATAATCTCAAAGGAATTTCCTCCCTACCTTATTTCACCTGACCCCTGAATTATGTTCAAAATCCTTTTTCAGATTTTCCTCTTAACAACCTTGTAACAGTTATACTGTGGTATCAGCTCTCAGCCAAGCAGTAAAGATGCCAGTTTCTTCATGGCACAATGTGGGTCTTGTATGTCTACATTTTCAGTGTTGCTATGGTTTTATTTAGACAATTCCCATTGAAATCATTGAGATTCACATGGCTTATATCCCCCATCAGGGCCGGCTCTAGCCATTTCGCCACCCCAAGCATGGCGGCACGCCGTGCGGGGCACTCTGCTGCTCGCCAGTCCCACGGCTCCAGTGGATCTCCTGCAGACGTGGCTGCGGAGGGTCCGCTGGTCCCACGGCTCCGGTGGACCTCCTTCAGGCATGCCTGCGGATGCTCCACCGGAGCTGGGGGACCAGCGGACCCTCTGCAGTGCTGCCTGCGGGAGGTCCACCGGAGCCGCTTGCCGCCCTCCCGGCAACCGGCAGAGCGCCCCCATTGGCATGCCGCCCCAAGCACGCGCTTGGTGCGCTGGGGCCTAGAACTGGTCCTGTCCCCTATGAATCACTTTGAAAATGCAGGGGATGATGTCTGTAAGTTCTCCTACTGTACAGTCCTCAGCCCTTCCTCTATTTCTACAGGCACCATTGTCTTTTGACCTCCCTTTCAAGATTCTCTTGGTCTTTTGTCTTCACCAGTAAGTTCTGGCTTTGTCCTTAATTCTTCATGTTCCCCATCCTTCTGTTTCCCTGTCTTCCAACAAGCACTGTAACCACCCTACCTCAGTGGATATCAACAGGCCCTCTCCTTACCACAAGCCATAGCGGGTGATGTAGTCTCCCCCCACTTCCCATTTCACTGCCCTGTAGTACTGTGGAGTTCACTGTCAGGCCTAGTACATACTCTGTTAGGCCAGTGATTAAATCATGTATGTTCTGAAGTTTTCTGTTTTGTGGTCAGCTCAGAATAATGCCTTTGAGTCACGAAAGAACTAGACCATATGAGAATTGCAAACAGCAGCATGCAAAACTAATCCCTGACAGACTTCGCTCTGGGGCTCATCAAGCTCTATTAGAAGTAGGGGACAAGGCAGAGGATCTGTCTATGCTAGGGAAAATGTAGAGAGGATATGATACTTATTAGAAATTATTCTGAAATCTGAATGTTTATTTGAACCCGCAAACCTATGGTGGCCCCTTCCAACCAGCCTACTTCATACAATACCCTCCTGCTCATCCATGTATGTGCAGATTTTCCCCTCTTGTCTTTCCATTCCTGATTACCCCCTGGACAGATTTCCTGCACAGTGCCTCCCTTTCCTCAAGCAAGCAATAGGGAAGGCTGGATGGCTGTCCAGTAAAGAGACTTCTTAATATGTTGGCTTTTTAATGACATTGGGAAAAATACTGTAATATGTAGTGTTATAGGTGGAGTACTCAGTTTTTATTCATTCCTTACACAGGAAAATGACCACTGACTTCACTGCCAGTTTTGCTGAGTAAAAATAAGTCAGACCTGATTAAGAGCCTCAGGAATTGGCCCACTGAGTCTGAATTCTGAAAAGGTTTATTTCAGCAATGGGGGAGTTCTTTGTACTCATCCATAATAATTTATGTATCAAAGTGAATCTAAATCATTATGTATATGTTATGTTGGAAGACAGGTCTTAGACGTTTAGTTAATTGAGGACTTGCTAACATATACTCTTTGAATTATGCCTACACTAATCAGCTACACCATGTAGCCCTTAGCCCTGAAAGAATCACTGGATATTCTAGGGAAAAAATGTAAGTGGAATTAAACTATTAAGAGGAACTGAAACAAAAGGGAAAAGCATCCAGTTTGGCATGTTAGAGAGTTTACATCTGGGACGGTTTGAGAATAAATTGTTTTAAAAACCCTGTGGTATCATATAAAAGGTGGGAAACCTATTCTGAGGCAGTGATGGAAAGCTTTTTAACTTAAAAAAAAGCCTTTTCTCTAGACCTGTAGTTTTCCAGCAGAAATGTGAAATTTCTGTAGATGCCTCAAACACAGTTAATTTTTTTTAAATCTTGTATTTTGTTTGGAACCTTTTTGACTGATCAATGATCTCATTATGCCTTAATAGAAAACTTCATGCAGAGGGCATATCACCAAGGCCATTATATCGTTAATAAGAGTACTGCATCCAGCATCCCAAATTAGTCTCCCCTGGAGACATAGCACTTAGCAATTTTTGATGGTGAAATGAAATTGCAGTGTCCGAGGTCTGAGTAAAATCTCTAGAATTCCCATTAATTCAGGAAGAGCAATTGTTCTCCAATATCAATACAGTTCTGCCTAGGAATGGCAAAAAGGTGAAACTAAGATGGACATGCTACCCTAAAATGATTTCACTGGAAATAGATATTACTCAATAAAGATTTTAATAAATAAGAAATTATCAATTATATATTTGTTATTTTTATTGTAGTTTCTGTATAGTCCCTTAGTATATCACCATTGTAGGGGATTGCATGTTGTGCTTCAGAAAATGTGGAACAACTGAAAGCAATGCCAGTGTTAGAAGGCACACATTCATCACTCTTGAATCTGAATGTTCCAGAGTGCAATTATAAATGATTCTGCCTCCTTAGCCAATTTGATTGAGTTCCTCTATTTTCAGTAGCTGTTGTGGTCATAGAATAGTTTAAAGCCAACTGCTTATTGACTCTGGACATCAGAATGCATTGTAGTTCCTCAGAGCAGTGGATTGAGGTTCAAGAAGTGCACTTTGTGCATTAGATATCAATACTCTACCAATATATTTCCTGCCTGATATTCCTGATGAGCAGCACTCTCTTCCTGGTTGCTCAGTCTGTGTGGCTTTTATAACTCAAGTTAAGGGAGAATGAACATAGCCCATGTGTGGATCTTAATGGCAGTAGCAGCTGGTTCCTTAATCTTCTGTGCTCAAAGGAAGCAGCACAGCAAGTGAGAGTGAGGTGAAGAAGCACTCGGTTAGGTAAGATAGACAGAAGCAGTCCCATCTCTAAATAAGGGGAGTCCAGATATAAACGTATGCCACTGCCATTCAGTTTCTTGGATCTAGCAAATAGACTGTGATTTGAGGATTTAAGAGGCATTTAATCAGAACAATGGGGATTCTGGATGCTGGGGCTTGTAAGCATCTTTGGAGTCAAATACTTCCAGTTGTTAGCCGACTAGGTGTTATTCCTGGAGGGAATTTAACCGTCTTCCTTTTCCATTCTGGAATGAAGCCCTCAGATCCAATGGCATTGTGTACTAATAAAGATATAACTGAAGGTCTCTTTCCAATACGCTGTTCAACGAAGAGAAGGCTCTTGTCAGTTCTAGATTTCTCTCTTTATAGTCTGGCTCCTTCTCATACTTGGTTTCCTGGTTCAAAGCTGCCTTTGTAGGTTTAGCCTTCTATTGCTGCTTGCTCTTCTGAAATGCCAGGTCAGGGAATGCTTCTTCTTTACAGCTCTTGAGGCCAGGTGAATTACTGGTTCCAAATCCTATCTCATTCTACCAAATCAGGGGGAACAGGCTTCAAGGACATCACAAGTAGATGGCTATACATCACTATTCCCTTCTCTTGAGTATCTTAGAGCTTCTCAGGCTCTCTCATCTTCTCATGGACGACTTTTTTTGTCTGTGGCATGAAGGGATAAGGTTGTCAAGTTGAAGGCAAAGAAAGAACAGGAGGGACAGATGACAAACATTATCCCCGTCCTTTATTCTTCTAGATGATTTTGTTCTCACCAGTTCTGCCTCTTACCCAGATGATCCCAAAGGATATAATAACATATCTGGATAACTCTTTTCTCTTGATTTTAGGAAAAACTGCATAAGCTTTTTGTTGTTTTAGAATGGAAGCAAGTGGTAAAAATAACTGTCCCATTTAGTTAAGGCATGCTGGAAGTCTGTAAGCTTGTCTATATCAGTCACACTGGTGGTTGAAAGACCTGACTCCTTATATCAGATCCTCAGAGGAAGTCTTATTCTTTTTTTATGTACTATACCTTCATTCTACAGTGATTTCTGTAACTGTTGAAAGGACTAAGGGCCAGAGGACTTTAGATCTACATGTGTCCTCCTGGATAAATATATCAAAGTAGACTACCTGGAGATAAAGTTCCATTCTTCAGCGGGACTTGCTGTAGGTGTAGCCTCAGTATATCTCCCTAGGAAACTGAGCTCTGTTCATAGTCAAGTGTTTACCAAGGGTTAAAGGTCTAGAGGTGCAGTTGACTAACTAGGAAAAACAGGATCTGGCTGTGTGTAGTTGCATTGGTATGACTTGAGGAGATTCTGACCTAGTGAGGTCCCTGTTCTCTTATTTGCTTTGCTCACAGCCACTGTATCTTTGCATTGCTGACACCCATTTCTTTAGACCAATTCCCAGTCCTTTGTATATAAACATTCCACATTAAGCACAAGAAAGAGCGGGCTGCCTATCAGAAAGCTCTCTTTATGCTGAGATCCAAGAGAGTATGGAATAATCTTTTAAAGGAAGTGGTAGGAACCCCTTTGTAGGAGTTTTTTAAACACTAGTAAGGATAAAATACTTAATCAGACAGTATACTATAGGGAGCAATCAAAAATGACTGAGATGGAGAATACTAATTATGCCATCTCTAATTTCACTGATTCTATGTATATCAAGACATTGGAATGAGGGGGAATGTAAGATAACTTAAAATAAATTGAGGTTCAGGTTTGCAATAGTTATAACTGCTTGTGAATGGATCAGCTGCCTCCCAAGCACCCCTTGTGGCCGGAGGTCACTATGCAGCAACCTAGCCTCAGTTTCCCTCTACTGCAGCAAAAGGGCACTTAAGTCAAACTACCAAAGCACATTTTTGCATGGTTCAGCCCACACTCTTCCTTGGGGGCTGGATTTATTAAAATAACAAAATGATTCCCAAACAAAATTCTCAAGATGCCCATCAAGTCCTTATGCCCAGTCTTTCCGAGTGGGGGTTTCCCAGGCCTTCCTTGCCTGATGCCTTTCTCTGAAGCCTCAAGGTTCTCTACAGGAGCACACATTCCCACCAGTTCCTATAATCTCTCACTCCTCTTCATTTGGATTGTCTCTTTCCCTGAACATCCTTCTTCCTGCTGCTCTTTACAGGGGAATCAGCTGCTGCCTACTCAGCTGGTTCTGGTAATTAAACCCCAGACCTCATTCCAGGTGTGGTGGGCAGAGCTAATTGAATGGGGCAGGCTCCAGTTCTTACAGGCCAGGCTAGCCTGGTGCACTGCTAGCGGCTGTTAGAAATATTTTGCAGCCTCAGTGGAGTCACTTCATTCCTTGTCCGGCTTCCTTGTGTATTGACATGCACATTGTCCTAATTGAGACTTAAAAGACCAGGTTTTGTCCTCAAACAGGTGAGCAAACCAGAAGCATTTTTTGTTGTTTTTTTCTGGCTGAGTCAGTGGGAGGTGGGCTAATCTTTTTGTTAATGTGAACTTGCTTGTATATACATCAGTCAGTATAAGCTTCTATCTTGTACAAATCAAATTTTCCACTGGATGGAGCCTTATTGTTTGTGGCTATTTCCTTGCTCAGCAGAAATAATATCCAACAGATTTTTGCATGATAACTGTGTGTTGGCGCAGCCTCTGTTTTGCATTTATTTGTAGATAAACAAATCAAAAGAACATAACCAGCTATATCTTTTTTTAAAACTTGAAGAAGCCTTATCAATAAGTGATATTGTTGCTATGAAAAACATGTAGAGTAAATACATTTTCTGCTAGCAATACATTAAAATCTCACAAGGGCAAGGGAAATTGAAACTGTCTTTCTAATGGATCATAAATCTTAGAAATGATTTGAATTCATGGATTAAACGTCAGCTTTGAAAGCCTTTGGTGATTTATTTCAGATCTTAGAAGAAAGAACATTTCCCCTGCAAATCAAATTATTGAATTTTCATATTCTTCATTAGCTATTTTCAGAATAATATTAATCATAGAAATAACCTGCTAAGGGTTCTTTTCCCTCTTAGAAAGGTTTTTTTGGCACACAGCATGCCTAATTAATAGATTTTCTACAATCAAAAGTGTGAGAGGGTCATCGAGATGAGCCTGGAATAAGTAACATCTGCCATTTATATGACAGAAAATGGCAGCAAGTGTTTGCTGACACAACATCTCAGTTGGGACAAAATTCCAGGCACCATTTCCCATGGTGGACTCGAAGAAAAGTGTAAGGGGTTGGTTGGTGAGTAGGAAAAGGAATTCAGGTAGTGTGTACAGAGAGGGAAAAGGCGAAATAAAAATATAAAGAGCATCTGGATCATTTCAAAATGAGACTTTCTGCCCCTCAGAGAGAGAGGTGCTGACAGAGGGCCCAGTTTAGCTCCCAGTGAAGTTAGTAAAAAGATTCTCACTGAATTCAGCAGGAATACGATAAAGCCTAGAGTCAGCAGCGGCTCCAGACACCAGCGCTCCAAGCATGTGCCTGGGGCAGCAAGCCACGGGGGCAATCTGCCAGTCCCTGCGAGGGCGGCAGTCAGGCTGCCTTCGGCGGCACACCTGTGGGAGGTCTGCCAATCCTGCAGATTTGGCAGCAATTCGGCATTGGGTACACTGAATCTGCAGGACTGGCAGACCTCCTGCAGGCAAGCTGCCGAATCCACAGGACCGGGGATCTCCCGCAGGCAAGCTGCTGAATGTTGCGTGACTTCCGGGCTTGGGGCAGCAAAAAAGCTAGAGATGCCCCTGCCTAGAGTGAATCCTGAGACCCCAAGAAAAGCCTCATGAGGCAGAATTGATGAAGTGAAGGAGAGACAAAATTGTTTATGGAGATAGCGTACAGGTATGTTATAGAGTAGGTCGTTCTGCCGGTCTTAGGTTCAGTAGCACCTGTCTCTGTAGTATCTAAGGGACTACCTCAGAACTGACTTCCTCTATCCACCCATTGAGGAAAGGAATCAAGATGGAATGGAGAGAGAAACTCAGGGGACCAAACTTCCGCTAGAGATAAGGGCGACTGAGTTCTTATCAAGTGCAGGGAGTTTAATGCTAGAGATGAAGTCACAATTGTGGGATGCCAATTGGGTGTGGTGATCATTAAAAATATAACTAGCTGGTTATGCGGTGATAATGAGAACCATTCAGTGACATGTCATTGGATACAAAATTGCAAGATCTCATGAGACTTTTAGGCAAAGTTCTGCTGAGTAGTCAAAAGGAGACCATGGTTATGATACATACCAGTACAAATTGGGAAGTGTAAGACAGGTGCATGGATGCTAAATTTAAACTACAAAGAAGAAAATTTAAATCCAAGCTCTTTAGTTTATCTTAATCTAAAATATCTTGAGTTCAACCTCTAGGAGAAACTTGATAGGGGAATACCATGGTCTCAATCCAGGGATGGCATAGAGCAGAGGGGTTCTAACAGATTAGGTATTGGGGTATTTTGGGAAAGATATTGGCTATACAGTAAAGAGTAGGTTCCATTTTAAATAATGTGGGACAAGACTACCGGCATGGAGAACTGCCAGGGTTTGGGGAATTATTTAAACATGGAGGTAAGGAAAACTGACAGGTGCTGAGAAATGCTCAGGTTGGACAAAGAACCTACAGTTCAATGAAAGCCTCTACTTAGTGTGCAGCACCAGTCCAAAAAAAAAAAATGCCAAACAGACTATGTAAGGAATGGGATAGAAAATAATACTGAAAATATTATCATGCCATGAATACTGTGTTCAAGTCTGGTTAACCTCATCTCAGAAAAGATGTGAAAACAGCAGGAGTCTAGAGATAGGGGATAAAAATGATTAGAGGTATGGAAAGATTTCTGTATAAAGAGAGACAGAAAAGACTAGGACTATTTAATTAGGGATGAGACCAACAAGAGGGGACATGATAGAGATTACAGAAAAATGACTAGTATGCAGAAAGTAAATTGAGTGCCCCTACTTGCCCCTATCATACAAGAATAAGGAGAGATTCAACTAAACTGAAACACAACACATTGAAATCTAATACAAGGATTTTTCCACATTGCATAATTAACCAGAGGTATTCATTGCCACAAGGTATCAGTGAGACTAATCCTTTGTGAATCCTACTATGCGCATGGACAGTTACGCTAGCTGGACCTTTTAAAAGAATAGGGATATAGTCCTTCATGCTTCAGGGCGTAATCTAAATATTACTTGATGGTTTGGGTAGAAATTTCCCCTATCAGCAGAGTTATTCAGTAATTGTCAACTGCATGGTTTCTCACACCTTTTTCTGAAGCAGCTGCTACTGCTCGACCTCAGAGGCGGGATACTGGATGAGAAAGACAACTGATCTGATCTAGTGTAGCAATTCCTGTGCAATGGAATTTAGAGCTTTTCATCTCTAGGTTACAGCTTTGAAACTGGCTTAAGCAAATGGTGTCTGGAAATCCTTATCTGATAGCTACTACTAGTCAGCATTCTGTGTGAACTTAACGAGGAGTACTTGTAACATCTAAGACTAACAAATTTACTTGAGCATAAGCTTTCGTGGGCTAAAACCCACTTCATCAGATGCATGCAGTGGAAAATACAGTAGGCAGACATAGATATATATATATATACACACACACACAGAGAGGACATGACAAAATGAGTGTTGCCATACTAACTATAATGAAGGTAATCAGTTAAGGTGGGCTATTATCAGCAGGAGAAAAAAAACCTTTGTAGCGATAATCAGGATGGCCCATTTCCAACAGTTGACAAGAAGGTATGAGTAACAGTAGGGGGAAAACATTAGCATGGGGAAATAGGTTTTACTTTGTGTAATGACCCATCCACTCCCAGTCTTTATTCAAGCCTAATTTAATGATGTCAAGTTTGCAAACTAATTCCAATTCTGCAGTTTCTCATTGGAGTCTGTTTCTGAAGTTTTTTTTGTTGGAGTATTGCGACTTTGAGGTCTGTAATCGAGTGACCAGAGAGGTTGAAGTGTTCTCTGACTGGTTTTTGAATGTTATAATTCCTGACGTCTGATTTGTTTCCATTTATTCTTTTGCATAGAGACTGTCCGGTTTGGCAGAGGGGCATTGCTGGCCAATGGTGTCATATAGTTAGTGTTTTCAGGCCATTTCCTTGTAGACAGGTAGCTGCATCAGAATTAGCACATCTGTTAGTAGTCTGCAGGAAGCCTGAACACTGAATGAGATAATGATAGAACTAACGTTTTGTACCTAGCGGTGGTCTTTGCACAATTGGATTGAAGTACACTGGCAGGAGTTTAGTTTCTAGAGCCTTCATTCTGACTAAAATCATAACTCTCAATTCACTTAAACTACATCCAAAGAGGGAGGAAAAATAGGCTTAAAAATCAAGTGAAAAATGTAGTGCAACTAGTCATAATGGCTAAACCCATTAGACCTTCTGCTTAATCCAGCCCGCCACAGTTTAACTGGGCTTCGATTGGATGTGTTCAGAAATAATAATAATAAAAAAGGTCTTGTGGGCAGAGTGGAAATATTAACAGGATAAGTAGAGGTGACATACTAGGCCCAAAATATCAGAGTTGGTTGGTTGGCTGCAGAAGAATACTAAATATGCCCAGGAATGCCTTTAGAGAAATCATGGCAGTGCACTCAGAAGGGATTAATTTGCCATCAAAATTGCGGAAACATGAAAACAAAAGGTAGCACGAAGGGCTGTGAAATAAAAGCAGTTCAATTTAAAAAAATGGGAACATAAAGTGTGCCTGCAATATAAGAATGAGCAGTTGCAAGTTGCAATACTACCTGTATGTGTGTGAGGCATGGCTGTTTTTTCCAGACATTCATATGAACAACAAATAATTTGCATAAGCATTTGTGAGTAGCAAATAAAAAAGAGCCCAAACATAGTTCAAGTAAACAGCTGTTCAGAATTGGAATGAGTGTTGGAATACACTATTTTTCTGTATTTATCGAACTCTGATAGATATGTAGGTGGTGCTGTTATAAGGATGTATACCTGAACTTGACACTTTCCACTATATCTGTTTAGCTTTAAATACTTCAAACTGAAATGGAGTATGCTTAAAACAGTTTTTATATAACTTCATATCAATAATTGAAGACACAATCCATTTTCCCTTGGGGGAAAATGCAGTTTGGAAACCTAAATCAAGTTATTATGGAACAGAGGTCATCTGGAGATGAATATTTTGAAATGTTGTTGGATCAGTCTTTATAGGGGGATAATGCAATGTTATTAAAGATTACTGAATTGTATGACTGCCAGGGAAAACCAAAACAAAAACCAAAAAATTCCATGTGGTTCTAGATGAAAAGATAGATTTCAGAGTAGCAGCAGAGTTAGTCTGTATCCGCAAAAAGAACAGGAGTACTTGTGGCACCTTAGAGACTAACAAATTTATTTCAACGTGAGCTTTTGTGAGCTACAGCTCACTTCTTCGGATGCATCATACTCATGCTGAAAAAAATTTGTTGGTCTCTAAGGTGCTACAAGTACTCCTGATTTTTTTTAGATGAGAAGAGAAGACCTGGATTTAGGTGAGTACACCTCTACCCCGATATAATGCAGTTCTCAGGAGCCAAATAAACCTTACCACGTTATAGGTGAAACCACATTATATCGAACTTGCTTTGATCCTCCGGAAAGCGCAGCCCCCCACCCCCTGAGCACTGCTATACAGCATTATATCTGAATTCATGTTATATTGGGTCACATTATATCGGGGTAGAGGTGTAGTTCTTAAAATGGTGCACCAGTTAGAAAAAATATTTTCCAGTGCAGAGAAAATATCATTAAAATTATATGAATGTTACTTTCAGAATTGTTTTGGCAAGAACTAATGCTATCCTAAAGGGATTCTGACTTCTTGAAATGAGAAGATAGGGCTGCAGTTTGCATGTTGCTTTTGAAAAGCTCTAGAGCTGATCCTGTTGTATGAGAGCTTTGCCATTTACCTCAACAGGAGAGAGGGTTTTTTTCTTCTCCTTCCCCATTGTTTGTATGAAAACCCAATGTTTACTAGATGGTGCAGTTGAAGTGACATGGCTGCAGGAGGTACAGAAATTCTTTGTGACTTAGGAGTGAGGTTCTTCTAGAGTTAGGATAAAAAGTTATTTGTAGTTGGCTTTGATTCTGCCCATCCTCACACATCTGAGACCCTTTAAATGAAAATTGCACAAGCCTGTCATGTGAATCTACTAGAGTGTTTGATTTCATCTAAACTGACTTCTCAGTCGTTTATGTGGTGTATTGATTCTGGAGGGGTTGTCAAATGTGGCTTTAAGGAGAAAATGAAGATTTGGACTCTGCTTCTTTACTCCATTACATTGTGGTTTTTTTGTTTGTTTTTAAACTGCATTGAATTCATGTTCTCTGCCCTTAATCTATAGTTTTCTCCAAAGTATTATACCAATGATTGAAACTTGGGATAGGGTTCAGTGGGGAGTGGTAGAAGCATGTTAAAATTGGCATTTCAAAAGACATTGCCATGTTCCACAGTGACACCAAACCTGGGCATTCACATCATGTGCTGTATAGGTGTGTATATATGGAGTGACAAACCTTTTTTAAAAAAACAAACAAAACTTTCAGCAACATCTCCCATTAAGGGGCACATACCTTTATTACTCAAGCTGATGTTTTGTGGGCATTAGATTTGGAAAGTAATCCAAACTAATCATCATCGCTAAGAAGTTTAGACATGATGGGTGAGGATATGTAGATTGGTCTCTTCATTATCTTAACTGGTTGGCTTAATCACACTCTCACAATTATGCTTATATTGACTTTTGAGGTAATTGTGATGGGGCATTTGCCCCACACTGGCAAGGAAGTGGGTGTTAGAGCCCTAGGGAGGCTGCACAAGAAGCAGCCAATAGGAGAGGTGCAGTTAGGAGCAGCCAGTCAGAGCCTAGCAGGCCTAGATAAAAAGAGCCATAGAACAGAGCAGGGCCAGTTGCTACTGGGAGCTCAAGGAATGAAGACTGCCTTTAACAGGTTGAGAGACCTGCAGCACCTTGGACAGAGTAACTGCTGGCAGAGACCAGGGGAGCAAGAGGCACTCCTGGCTGGTGGCCAAGGCTGGGTAGTTGCAGGTCCTGAGGAAAGGTGAAGAAGGTGCTAGAGCCATGGGGAAGTGGGCCAGGAAGATATAGCAGCAGTGAGAGGAATTTGAGGTGCAGTAGCAGGCTGCAATCCACAGGGTCCCTCAGTTGGGACCCAGAGCAGAGGGCAGGCCTGGTTCTTCCCAACTTGCCACTGGGGAAGTGGCTGGACTGTAGAAGTGGGATATACTCCTCCCCACCCCCTGGAAGGGGGAAAACATGGATGGTGGCATGGCCGGAGGGCCAAGTCATGAAGGAAATGTTGTGGAATTTGGACTGAGCAGGTCTGCAGGTGGACACAATGATGGGAAAGGCACCATCAGGAGAGGGCATGCAGGCTGAGAGAGCTAATCCTCAAGATAGCCAAAAGCTCCAAGACACAATAATAGTGAATGGATCATTGACTAAATTGCAGTTGATAGGTAATTATAATTTTCCTTAATAGAGCAATATTGCAGAGTTTTAGTTTAGCTGAAAGATTACAGTAACTGAACAATGACTATAAAAACAAACACACATAAGAATAATAATGAAGATAAGACACACAAAAGCATCTAGGTAGTCTTACAATGACAAGAAGGCACTTAAAAGCATAATTGTGTCAAGAGGAGGAAAGATGTTTTTAAGGCCCATCTAATTTAGAATTTGCACATTCTTTGTCAACTCAGATCAGTATTGCTTCTACTGCTATGCACCCTGTGCTTAGTAGGGATAGGCAAACTCCCCTTGCCTAACTTTGGATTTACATAAACATTGTTAATTCAAAAGGCTGACTCCTATTTAATTATTATTGGATTACCATTTCATCTAAGAAACACAATAAAAATTGGAGAAGGGCAGGGACGGAGTTGTTAAAAGAGTTAAACCAAATTGCTAATTGTCCAGAAATGGAACATTTTGAGGGTGGTTTCTAGCTGATTTTCTTTTCAAACGACCCACACTGATCCACAATTTCTATTACGTGATATTCGAAATGGCAGCAGCCATTTTAAAGATTGTTCATCTGCCGCATATTAAAAATAGCTCATGGGCCTTTTGGAATAAAAAATGTTTGTTAATCAGGGTAATATAAAGAGTCTGTTAGTGTAGCTCACGCAAAATGTTATAACACTTCAAATCAGATTCCCCCTTGAAAAACTCTGGCTATTCAGATAAACATAATACAAGAAATGGAGGAAATTATTGAAGGGCTTCCACACACAGGAGAACTTGTTAGAAGGAGGTGGTTATTGATTTTGTGATTACAGGTCACATTAAGACTAAATGACTCCTATGAGTGCAGTCAGCTAGACAGACGTCTATCTTCCATCAGTTGCACCTGCAGTTAATTGAGTCTGCAATTAATGGGAGGCTAGTTTTCAAAATCAGACCCTGAGAGACTAGCAGGGGAAAAATAAACAGTAGGAAAATTCCTATGATTTTCAGGTGTTCGGGGTGGGGGAAGATATTTGCAAGCTGGTGGGGGGAGGCGTTTCCTGTCATCCAAAAAAAGACTTCCATTGTGTGTGATGTTTCACGTGGTTAACAAGGCAGATAGTGAAGTGTGTCACTGAAGCTGGTGTGACCTCACCAAACTGACAAAAAAGATGAATCGGGAACACAGGAAAGGATAGTTAAAAATGGATTTGAGCACAAATACAGTTTGTGTGCAGCAGATAAACAGAGAAGCAACCCTATAGCACATGGAGGCAGATCTTAAAATAAATAACACGGCCACCTTGGACAGCTGCTCCAGTCATATAGACAGCACAAGAAGAAAGCCAAGAGTAGAAGTAGGCTGGGCTGCAACATAGTCAAGAAAATGAATGACATGATGAATGCATTGAGCTGGTAACAGTGGGCCTTCCATTACTTTTTAGCAATGATGGATGGCTCCAAACTATGCATCAAAATTATGCTGAGACATGTGGAAAGGGAATTACAATGTGGTGTTAAGAACAAAAAAACACAAGGGATAATGACAGATCCTTGGGATACAACCTGGAATGGTAGGACCACTGTGGCCACTTAACTTTCAAGCCCGGGCTGTGTCTTATGATGCTATGCTAGTGACAAGCAGCAAACTATTCCAGATTCTGTGATCAGTTAGGGAACAACATGCAGAAACACACCCAGGTAAACTGCATGAATGTTCTCTAAGCCATTCATAAATTATACAGAGGGAGACACCAGCAATGATGAATATAGGGGCTACAGGGTGCAATTCTGAGGTACAGTGTGTCACAGGGATACAATAAATTAAGTAAATATTTGTGAGAAGATGTAGCAAAACTCAGCAGGTTATTTAATACAACTCTTCTCCCTCCATGAGGTAAATGAATAGCAGTGGCCAAAATATGAGATGAATTCATAAACTTGGGGGTCATACCCTATGACTGGAACATTGCTAATATAGTACCAATTTTTAAGAAAGGGGGAAAAGGGATCCAGGAAACTACAGATCTGTTAGTTTTACCTCAGTTGAATGAAAATTTTGAAAGAGGAAATAGTTAAGGACATAGAGGTAAAGGGTAATTGGCATAAAATACAACACGGTTTTATGAAAGATAGATTGTGCCAGACAAACCTGATATCTTTTTTTGAGAGGATAACTGATTTTTTAGTCAAAAGAAATGCAATAGATCTAATCTAGCTGGATTTCAGTAAGGCATTTATACAGTTCCACATGGGAAATTATTAGTTAAATTGGAGAAGATGGGGATTGATAGGAGACTTGAAAGGTGAATAAGAAACTGGTTAAAGAGGACACTACAAAGAGTCGTACTGAAAAGTGAACTGTCAGGCAGGAGGGAGGTTATTAATGGAGTTCCTTGGAACCAATCTTATTTAATATTTTCATTCAAGGCCTTGGCATAAAAAGTGGATGTGCGCTAATAAAATTTGTGGATGAAACAAAGTGGGAGGTATTGCCAATACAGAGGAGGACCAGAATACAAGAAGATCTGAAGGACCTTGAAAACTGGAGTAATAGAAATAGATGAAATCTAAATAATGCAAAGTGTAAGGTCATGTACTTAAGGACCAACAGCATTAATTTTTGCTATAAGATGGGGACTTCTCGGTTGGATGTGACAGAGGAGGACAATGATCACAGAATGACTATGAGCTGCCAATGTGATGCAGCCATGAAAAAGGCTAATTCAATCCTAGGATGCATTAGGAGAGGTATTTCCAGGGGAGACAGGGAAGTTGTATGAGGCACTGATGAGACCTCATCTGGAATGCTGTGTGCAATCCTGGTCTCCCATGTTTAAGAAAGATGAATTCAAACTGGAACAGGTTCAGAGAAGGGCTGTGAGGATGATCAGAGTAATGGAAAACCTACCATACAAGAGGAAACTCAAGGAACTTGGCTTGATTAACGTAACCAAATGAAGGCTGAAGGGATATATTGTTCTCTAGAAATATATCCTCAATGGCCAGAGATGGGGCAGTAGATGAGGAAGCTCTGAGTTACTACAGAGAATTCTTTCCCAGGTTTCTGGCTGGTGAGTCTTGCCCACATGCTCAGTGTTCAACTGATTTCCATATTTGGGGTCAGGAAGGAATTTCCCCCCAGGTCAGATTGGCAGAGACCCAGCCAGGGTGGGGTGAGGTGAAGCAGTATCACTTTCTTCTGCAGCATAGGTCACTTGCACATTTAAACTAGTATAAATGGTGGATTCTCTGTAACTTGCAGTCTTTAAGACATGATTTGAGGACTTCAATAACTCCCCCAGAGATAATGGCTCTATTATAGGAGAGGGTGGGTGAGGCTCCGTAACATGCCATGTACAGGAGGTCAGATTAGACTACCACAATGGTCCCTTCTGGCCTTAAAGAAGGGGTGAGCAAACTTTTTGGCCTGAGGGCCGCATCGGGTTTCATAAATTGTATGGAGGGCTGGTTAGTGGAGAGGGTCGTGGGGTGGTTCCCACCTCCTATCTGCCCTCCCTGGGAATACTGCCCCATCCAACCCCCCCGTTCCCTGATAGCCCTTCTAGGATCCTTGCCCCATCCACCCCCCCGCTCCCTGTCCCCTGACTACCCCCGGGCTCCCGCCACCCCATCCAACCCCTCCTCTCATTCCTGACGGCCTCTCCCGGGACCCCTGCCCCATCCAACCACCCCTTCTCCCTGCCCTGACTGTCCCCTGCTGCCCCATCCAACCCCCCCTCTTTCGTTACTGCCACCCTGGGACCCCTGCCTCCATTCAACCCCCTGTTCCCCACCCCCTAACCACCACCCCAAACTCTTCTGCCCTCTATCCAACCCTCCCTGCTCCCTTCCCTTACTGCGCTGCTTGGAGCACCAGTGGCTGGCGGTACTACAGCTGCGCCACCTGGTGGAGCCAGGCCATGCCACCATCACTAGCACTGCGCAGCACAGAGCACTGGTTCAGGCCTGGCTCTGCAGCTGCGCTGCCCCAGGAGCTCACTGCCCCGCCGCCCAAAGCATTGCACCGATGGTGGAGCTAGAGAGCTGAGGCTCAGGGGAGGAGGGACAGCAGAGGAGGGGCGGGGGACGAGCCTCCTGTGCCAGGAGCTTGGGGGCCGGGCAGGATGATCCCGTGGGCCGTAGTTTGTTCACTTCTGCCTTAAAGTCTCTGAGATTCATTTTAATGGAGTGCTGTGAGACAACCTCAGTGCTTCACAAAACTGAACTAAAGAACAAAGGGTCAAATTCTTCCCTCAGTAATACCCGTGTAACACAATAGATTGGATTGGTGTAATCATGTGCATGATTTGTCCACAGTCTAAAACACTGCTATAGTAATCTGAGCTTCACATATTTGTAATTATGTATTTTTAGTTCAAGAATTATAAGGAGCAGTTATTGAAAAGCAGCTGCATTCCTTACATGTGAACACATCTGGCAAATAAGCTTTTGTCCCCAATTCCTTTCTCAAGGTCAGAATGAATAGAATCTGTAGTGACCTAGAAGAGGCTACCACAGCTGTCATTTGAGGATGATGGAGTCTGCTATGACAAGATTTGAGGCTGGGGTTTTCAAGGGAGCCTGAGGGAGTTAAGCATCCAAATCCCATTCAATGAGATTTGGGCACCCAGCCTAAAAGCATAAAGAACCACAAATTCAAGGGTTTGATATATACTCTGTCTTTTGTGAGCAGAAATGCCCTTTTGCTCATGCAGTTACACATTTTGCCTGCACAAATACAAGTTTACACAGACGTGACAGAAAAGAAAAAAAATGCCCAAAATATCCCACTTTAGTGCTAACAAAAACCCAGCCTCTTCTCAGTTTATAAATGTTCGATGTAAATTCAGTATTATTGCATGTATTTGGCTGAATCTCTGATGTCCTATCGATTCCTCATATATCTTTTGTATTTCAGGAGCTTTTATCTTTTAGAAATGCTTATCAGCTCTAGAAATAACTGTGTTCTTTCACCTGGCAATGCCATCTTTCCTCCCCTGTTTTTGTTTTTTCCTTTTGTTTTTGCGTTTAATTGAATTACATTTCTGACTCATGCTGAGTGTAGTATACTATGCATTTGTTGTTATCAATGAATAGAGATGGGCCTCAGCCAGATCCCTATATCTGAACCACCTTGAATTTTGGGTGGAGTTGAAATTTCAATCTGAATTTTTCACCTTAGATCCATCTCCATCAATAACCTTTAATTGTTTTAGAGAGCTGGAGTGAGTCTCCTTTATATAGGAAGACTCTAAACCTAAACACTAAAAATTACCTTTCACATTCCCTAACTGAGCTAGTTCTGAGAGTTGTCTCCCACAAAGTACCTAAATACTATTCTCACAACTGTAATCCCACTGTATGTGCATTTTTAGAATAGCTTTTTATAAGCGGAATAGCTAGGAGAAGGGCAAATCTAGTTGTTGCCAGTATATAAGAATGGCCACTAGGGCAGACCAATGGTTTGTCTATCCCAGCATCTTATCTTCTGACCGTGGCCAGTACCAGATGCTTAAGAGGGAATGAACAGAACAAGGCAAGTACCAAGTGATCCATCCTCTGTTGTCCAGTATCAGTTTCTGGCAGTCAGACCTAGGGACACCCAGAACATGGGGCTGCATGGCTAACCATCTTGGCTAACAGACACTGATGGATCTGTTCTCCAGGAACTTATCTAATTGTGTTTTTTTTTTTCTTTACCCCAGTTATACATTTGGCCCTCACAACCTCCCCAGGCAACATGTCCCACAGGTTAACTGTGCACTGTGTGAAGAACTACTTCCTTATGTTTGTTTTAATCCTGTTACCTCTTAATTTCATCAGGTGACCCCTGGTTATTGTGATATGTGAAAGGGTAAATAATGCTTCCTTATTCACTTTCTCCACACCATTCATGATTTTATGATATCCCCATTAGTTGTCTCTCTTAAGTTGGACAGGCCCAGTCTTTTTTCTCTCTCCTCATGTGGAAGCTGTTCCATATCCTTAATCATTTTTGTTGCCCTTCTCTGAACCTTTTCCAATTCTTATATATCTCTTTTTGAGATGGCGTGACCAGAACTGCATGCGGTATTCAAGGTGTGGGCGTACCATGTATTTATCATAGTGACACTATGATATTTTCTTTCTAATTGTCTGTCCCTTTCTTAATGGTTCCTAACATTGTTAGCTTTTTTTGAATGCTGCTGCATGCTGAGCAGATATTTTCAGGACACTATCCATGATGTCACCAAGCTAATTTAGACCCCAGTACAGTTGGGGTTAATTTTTTTCCAATGTGCATTATTTTGTACTTCTGCCATTTTGTTGCTCTGTCACCTAGTTTACTGAGATCCCTTTATAACACTTCACTGTGTGCTTTGGCCTTAACTATTTTGAATAATTTTGTATCATTTGCAAACTGTCACCTCACTGCTTACACCTTTTTCCAGATCATTTATAAATATGTTGAAGAGCACTGGTCCAAGTACAGATTCTTGGGGGACCCTGCTATAATAACTCCTCACTTAACATCATAGTTATTTTCCTGAAAAATGCAACTTTAAGTGAAATGATGTTAAACAAATCCAATTTTCCTACAAGATTTAATATAAATGTGGGGGGTTAGGTTCCAAGGAAATTTTTTGGGGACAGACAGAAGGCATTATGTACTGTACTGTACTGTGGTTGGGAAGTGCCCTGGCTTACCCCACACAGGCACAGCCTGCTGCAGGCAAGGATGCTAGGAAGCACCTTCACAGCAGCGGCTGCTTCCCCAGAGAAGAATAGGCGCCGACTTTGCAGGGAATGTTCCAGGCCCAACTCTTCTCCTCCCTGCTCCACTCCAGGCCCACCTCTTCCCATCTCCACTCCACCTCCTCTCCAGAGCATGCCACGTCCCTTCTCCTTCCCCTCGAAAGTCCTAAGCGCTGCCAAAGAGCTGTTTAGCAGTGCTTAGGATTTGCTGGGAGGGAGGGGGAGGAGTGGAGATGCAGCACTTCCCTGCTCTTCCCTTTCCCTCCCAGCGCTTTGTGCTTAGGACTTTCTGGGAGGGAGAGGGAGGAGCAGAGACATGGCACTTCCCCACTCATCCCACTCCCTCCCAGCACTTCCCTGCGCCAAACAGCTGTGGAGGAGTGGAGACACAGAGCTTCCTCGTCCCTCCCCCTCCCTCCCAGAAAGTCTTAAGCACTGCCAAACAGCTGTTTGGCAATGGGGGAAGCACTGGGAGGGAGGGGGAGGATGCTGAGAAGAAGAACTTGTGCAATTCTCCCATGTAAAGTCGCTGCTCTTCCACAGAATCGTACAAGCAGTGGACAGAGCAGGCAGCCAAACGACATTATAATGGAGCATTGCACAACTTCAAATGAGCATGTTCCCTAATTGAGCAGCAATGTAACTTTGAAACAACTTTCAGTGGGAGGACGTTAAGTGAGGAGTTACTGTATTTACCACTTTCCAGTGTGAAAACTGACCATTTATTCCTACCCTTTGTTTTCTATCTTTTAACCAGTTACTGATCCACGGGAGGACCATCCCTCTTCTCCTATGAATACCTATTTTGCTTCAGAGCCTTTTTTGTAGGACCTTGTGAAAGTCTTTCTGAAAGTCCAAGTACACTATATCAACTGTATCAACATACTTGTTGACACTCTCATAGAACTCTGATTGGTGAAGCATAATTTCCCTTTATAAAAGCTGTGTTGATCTTCTCCAACAGATTATGTTGAACTGTGTGTCTGATAATTCTGTTCTTTACTATAGTTTCAACCAGTTTTTCTATCTGGTACTGACATCAAGCTTATCAGCCTCTAATTGCCAAGATTGCCTCTTTAAAAAATTGGTGTTGCATTAGCTGCCCTCCAGTCATCTGGTACAGGGGCTGATTCAAGTGATATCTTACATACCGTAATGAGTAGTTCTGAAGGAATTCACATGTGAAATTGCAGAAATCTTGGGTCAATACCATCTGGTTCTGTTGACTTATTACTGTTTAATTTATTAATTTGTTCCAAAACCACCTCTATTGACACCACAATTTGAGACAAGTTCCTCAGATTTGTCACATAAAAAGAATGGCTCACATTTTTGGGGGGAAATCTGGGACAGAGTGTGTGGGGGTAATATCCTCTGCAATGAAGACCAATGCAAAGAATTCATGTAGCTTCTCTGCAATGGCCTTGTCTTCCTTTAGTACTCCATTAGAACCTTGATCACTCAGTAACCCCAACTAATCATTTGGAGGCTTCCTGCTTCTGATGTACTTCAAAAAAATTGTTGTTAGTTTTTGTGCCTTTTGCTGGTTGCTCTTCAAATTCTTTTTTGGCCTGCCTAATGATACTTTTACACTTGACTTACTTGAGTTTATGCTCCTTTCTTTTTCCTGTCGGGTCTGACTTCCAATTTTTAAAGGATGCCTGTAGCAAAGAGGCGTGGCCACTCTTGGAGATTGGCAGCGATAGGCAGCCAGACAGCCCCTGGTGAGCGGAACCTGGACGGCCACGCTCTCCACGCCAGAAGCAGATGGGCAGGACAGGAACAGGTAGTATAAAAGGCGGGCCCTGTAGCTCAGTCGGGAAGCAGCTGCCAAGGGAGACAGACATGTTCTCCCTGCTGCAGACGCAGGAGTCCACAGAAGACTTCTGTTGTCCCGAGGAGGGCCCCGAGGTACTTGTATGATCAGACACGCTACTTGCTGCGACAGCCACTTGCAGTGTACCCTGGGGAGACAGAAGCTGGTCCTTGGAAGGATAGGAAGCAGCCTAGGAGAACCAGACTACCATCTGGCTGTGGCACCACCGGAGACTTGGTCAGTGTGTTGTGAGTGGATTCCCCACTGACCCAGTGGCAGACCACTCTGCTGCTGTTTGGTCCTGGGCTGGGACGCAGTGGAGTTGGGCGGGCCCATGTGCCCCCTGCCACCCTTCCCCTGGAGTGGCAGTACACCCCCTACCCCTTAAGTCAGGATACTTGCACTTGCTGGGGCACTCACCCCTGGCTGGAGTCCCCTAGACTGTGTTGGAGTGCTCACCCTTGCCTGAAGGCCGGGCTCCTAGACCCTTATCTGCTTTACCCTGCTTGAGGATTGGAGTTCTAGACTGCTTGGTGCTCTGTCCAGCCTAAGGGCCCGGGCCTGCGAACTGGTCACTACTCTACCCTGCCTGAGGGCTTGAGCCCTAGAGACAGCTAATTTCCCCCTGTACAGACTGTTGTTCTAGGTGTGTGACAGTGAAGCGGCATCAGAGACTGGCAGTGAGAGGTGGCCATGTAAGCCTACACCCCTACATTGCCTTTTTGCCTCTAACCTCCTCTTTTACTCTGCTGGTAAGCCGTGGTGGCACTTTTTTCATCTTCTTACTTTTTTTTTTGTTTTTTTTTTTTTAATTTCAGGTATACGTTTAGCCTGAGCCTCTGTTGTGGTGTTTTTAAAATAGTTTCCATGCATATTTCAGGCATTTCACATAGCTACATTCTTTTGTTATCATCCATAACACTAACTGTATAATCAGCATTGCTGAAGTATGCTTCCAAGGAACATATGAGATGGACATAAGTATTATATATTGTCTTTAGTAACTACTAACTAAATATTAGGTTACTTAGTAACTAAATATTTCCTTCTTTGTTCTTGAAAGTAGAACATAGTAATACTGCCTGCTATAATGTTGTTCTTATTCCCATTCTCCATAGAGCTCATGACAAATATACTTAGAATACTTGAGGGACTTCAGAGAATTTATGGTTGGAGATATTGAGTGTACAATAGAGCAGTGTTTCTCAAACTGGGTCACTGCTTGTGTAGGAAAAGCCCCTGGCAGGCTGGGCCGGCTTGTTTACCTGCCCCGTCTGCAGGTCCAGCCAATCTTGGCTCCCACTGGCCACGGTTCACTGCTCCGGACCAACAGGAGCTGCTGGAAGTGGCGTGGGCCGAGGGACATACTGGATAGTGCAATTTACAAGGTGAAGCATGAAGGGGCATATTAATGTTTAGCATATCTGGCATGTAAATACCTTGCAATTCTGGCTACAAAAGTGCCATGCGAATGCCTGTTCTCACTTTCAGGTGATCTTGTAAATAAGAAGTGGGCAGCATAAATGTAAACAAATTTGTTTGTCCAAACGATTGGCTGAACAAGAAGTGGGACTGCGCGGACTTGTAGGCTCTAAAGTTTTACACTGTTTTGTTTTTGAGTGCAATTATGTCAAAAATAATTTTACATTTGTAAGTTGCACTTTCACAATAGAGATTGCACTACAGAACTTTTATCTTTTTTACAGTGCAGATAGTTGTAATAAAAAATAAAGTGAGCATTGTACACTTTGGATTCTGTGTTGTAATTGAAATTAATATATTTGAAAATGTTGAATAACATCCAAAAATATTTCAATTGTTGTTTTATTATTGATTAACAGTGGAATTAAAACTGCAATTAATCACCATTAATTTTTTTAATTGCATTAATCTTTGTTTGAGTTAATTGCTTGAGTTAACTGCGATTAATTGACACCCCTAGTTATTTTGTCTTCTAGGTTGTAAGCTGCTCAGAGCAGGAATTAGCACTTCCTATGTGTGCTCCCAGCCAGGAGAGGCGCCAGAGTTTCTGGCGCTCTAGGCAGAATTCGGGGGGCGGCATTTTGTGCGCTCCCCACGGGGCACGCGGGAGCTTCTGGTTTCACTCCCATCTTGCTGCCGAAGAAGGACCTTCCACTGAAATGCCACAGGCAACAGCGGCAGTCATTGAGCTGCTCAATTGCCTGCTGCTGTTTTCCACGGCACGTCGGCAGAAGGTCCTTCTTCAGCGGCGAGACAGGAGCAGAACCGGAAGTTCCCGTGCGCTCCGTGAGGAGTGCACAAAATGCCACTCCCTGAATCCTGGTGCCCTAGGCGACTGCCTAGGGTCGCCTAATGGAAGCGCCGGCCCTGCTCCCAGCTCCAAGCACATTTTGGATGCTAGCACAATATATAAATATATATTATATATACTACTGAATATGAAACAGTGAAAAGATGTAAACTTTCCCCTTAGAAACCAAACCAAACCTATTCTTCAGATTCATATAGGAAAGGGATCTGAGACTGAGGGAGAGTAATAGGCACAGAGTTATAACTACCTAGCAAATGGTTGCTTTTTGTTTTTGGGTTTTTTCCCTCTGGAGGTTAGAATAATAGGAAAGCAAGCTGAAGAAGTACCAGATGGGAGACCTTACACACTGTAAATTGGTCAGGTGAATCACAAAGAGATTTAATGCAGAAGAGAAAAGAAGCTGGAGAATGTAATATGGACTCAGATGATATCTTTGCTTGGACCCTCTGAGCATTTCTCTGCAGTAGGAAAGTAGAAGTATTTATAACATTTCCACTTACCTCCAAAAGATTTAAAAAAATAATTATTTTGGTATACATTTTTTAAATGGAACCTAGAACATTTTGCAGAGCCATATCTTCTTCCTCGCCTGTGGTGCTTAATATGATAATGTTGGAATGCTGGAAAGAGACTTTTTGAGCTGTTCTATTAGCAAATTGTATAGCTCACTTATTATAGTAATGGAAATTATTCTTGAAATGCACTCTGCAGCACAGTGTAAATGACTATGTGAGAATGAGTTAATCAGCTGTCTTTGTTAAATGTTTTTCCATGTGTGGGAGGCCTTGGCAGTGAATGCACCTTTTCCTGATTTGCAGCTACTGTCATCATTGCTATATGTGATTGATATGTCTGCCTTCACAGATTTGCAGCCTGACACTGACACTAATAAACAGCTTAAAAACACTGATGATGATTTCCGAAGGGACTCACAAAACGAGGAGTTTTGGGGGCCATTTTTAACGTGCAGTTTTGTGTCCTAGTAAAGGTGACACAGCTTTGGCAGCCTCACTTTTATTTTGGCACATGAGTACTTGAGGACAGGTTTGCACTGGGTTAACTGAACCTCCTCCCCCCAACCTATTAAGCCAATAATGTAAAATTTAATGTTCTGCAGCAGGAGGATCTTATTACAACATTCATAGTAAGTAGTTACATAACTTCAGGTAGCTATGGATTTCAGGGCCTGGGCCCAAGGCTAGCCTCTATTGCCTTTAGTGGAATTATGCCAGGGACCATTTTGGTCTGCTTCATTTTGCTAAATTGTAAAAAGAAATTAATGAATCAATAGAACTAAACAGAGGAAGCAATACTTTTTCCTATGACTCTAGCTGGGTCTCACAAGAGTGGAGGAGGCCTTTATCTCAACTTTCCATCTTAGGAGTTTAACTACGTGGTTTAAAAAATCTATATATTTAAGATCACTTGTGGCTGGGGATAACTTTCAGTGCCTGTGTATAAAAATCCTCAGTAAAATACTGTGTGCACATTGCCAAGTCTTTCTATAACTACTTTTCACTGCTTTTTTCACTTGCTTGTTGGGAGCTTTTTAAATAACCTGGGCCAGCCTTGACTGATGCATATGTACTGTAATATAGTTGTCATCCTTAACCATGTACTGCTTTTCATAGAATCATAGAATATTAGGGTTGGAAGAGACCTCAGGAGGTCATCTAGTCCAACCCCCTATTCAAAGCAGGACCAGTCCCCAACTAAATCAGCCTAGGATGGGGAATTACAGCAAATACCTTTTAAAATGGCTGTACTGGGAAGTGTCAAGTTTGAAAGATGCCTGTTGTAGCTCTATATATTCCTTAGTACAGTATATGGATGAATACCGTATGCATTATTTAACTGCCTGTGTGCATGTATATGTATATACAATATAGTATGGATATGTATGAAGCTATTCCTGCATTCAGCTATCTATATAACTGAACATATGTATAAATGCAGGAATGCAATAAATCTGTTTCTTTTTTGGACTGTCAATTGTCTGAGATGAATGCAATTAGATTTGCAATTGGCTGCAACTTTTTGCACTTTTGCCTTTTGGGCATGACGTTATTTTACAGTCACACACTTTAATTCAGAAAAGTATCCCATAAGCTGTGTTTCAGTGCATTTAGGGTTAAAAGGCATTGAATCAGTAACATTTATATTTTGACCCTGTTTAGGGCTTAAACCCTTGTGTTAGCACGAGTAGTTGAACTGGTTGCTTGGCAAATGCATGATTAGTACTAGAATTCTTAATCCAGGAGGTGAAGCATCTCCAAAGCACAGTTGAAGAAGTAATCCATTATGTGCCTCTGTTGTGGCTGGAGGAACCCCAGGCTACATTTTGTCAAATGTGCATGGAATGCCACTAGGGGTGCTAGTGAGAGTTTGGGCTGCTGTGTCATTAAGATACCGTATTGATGCCATTCATCTGTATGTTTCATTTTCAGCAGACCAGGATGGTGGTTGTGGTAATCTGTCATTTCCATTACTTGACCTAGATAGTATTTTGGCTGAAGGTCAAGCAAGATGCTAATAGGCAGAGCTCTTGTTACTGAGGGCTTCTGTAACTGATGTTCACAAACTGGGAATGATTTTGAGACCACACTTGTTTCTGGATTTTCAGATAATGGTAGAGGTTAGACTTGCTTTTTTCCATCTGTGTTTGGCTGGAATATTGAGAGCTTTCTTCTTTTGATTCAGACCTCTACACAGTCATCCCTGCATTTGTGATCTGTAGATTACATTACTGTTATGTGTTCTATAACAAGCAACTTTTGAAGATCCTTCATAAGTTTCAGAAAATGCAGAACATAACAGTTCACCCTGAATGTTTAGGTGTGGGGAGCATATTGGCAGAAGTGTATAAGGGGGCTGGAGTTTACTTCTGGGTGCAGTTCCAAGTATTGATTTTAATTGGCCCTTAGAACTTTGTCAGAGTTGAAAAATACTCGGCACTCACACTTGGGGCCAGAGGAGCTCAGATTCCATTTAGGCACAAGAGCCAAGTGGCCAGATGCTCAAAAGAGTGCAGTGTGATGTGGGGTGCTGAGCTCACTTGAAAGTCTGGCCCTAATTGTTTGTCCCCAGGTAATCTTAGAAGTAAACTCTATGTTCCATCACAACATTTGAGATCAGTAAGTGGCACTTTACCAACAGTTTCCATATCTTAATTCTGGGGTCTGGGTGCAGGGAATTCTGGTCTGGGGGCAGGGGCCTTTGACTCTGAAATGTACTTTCTTTCTTTGTCTGCCAAAGCCTGAGTTTGTTGACCTTCTGGGTACAGTATAATGTCATCTTTTTGTGCAGGATTTTCCCTAAGGAGGTTGATGTTGGAGAAGAACTTAATTCACCCTATGCTGGAAAAGTTCACATCACTAAAATTGGTCAATATGTATACATATTACTCCTGGGGGAATTCTGTGCCAAAAAATTAAATATTCTGCAGTAAAAAATAAAAATTCTGCACACAATATTTTAAAATGCTGCATATTTTATTTCTCAAAATAACACGATCTAATCACACCAGTTTCAATTATTTTTGGTCATTTATTTCAAAATACCTGTCAGCAAGTATGTCTGTAATAATAATACAGACAAGAAAAAAGATTCAGGAAATGTTTTTTGACAAACAGATTCCTTACTAGGCATATTAATACAGAACAGAGTAATAATTCATTTTAAACTACAATACAGAACCATATTTTCTACGCCCCACAGAAGCAGTGCAAAAGCTTGGCGGAGTCGGGGGTAATAGAGGAGCTGAGAGAGAGTGAAGTAAATTGCTGGGAAGAGGCCTGGGTGTGAACTTGGAGGGTTGTTGGGTATGAGTGGGAAAAGTATGGAACAGGTGTTTTTTGCGGGGAATGTGGAGAGGAGTTGTTAGGGAGCTTCCCCCATAGAGAACCTTCCTGACCCCTAGCCTCTCCCATTCTGTCAGGCACATCTGGCCCTGTCCCCATGTGTTCCTGCACCCCTATGTGTCTTTGTACCCCCTGTCTAATGTGTCCCTCCACCCCCACTCAGATACCCACTCTCCTCATCCCCATGTGGCCCTGCACCCACTCCTCCCCCTCCCCATGTGGCCCTGTGCCCCCACCCAGCCACCTCCTGTCCCTGTGTGTCCCTGTATTCCTGACCCCATCACCATGTGTCCCTGAACCTCTCTCCCTCCTATGGCCCTGTGCCTCCACTCCCATTCAGCCCCTGCCCCAATCTGTCCTCCCCTACTAGCCCTTATGAGCCCCTGTCTGACCCCCACAGCACTGCACGCTATCTATCTCCCCAGAGGATTGTCTCTTGACCTGGCCTCACAGGAGCTGTGAAGAAGGCAGGCTGTTTCTCTTCTCTCCCTTGCTGGGAGCTGCTGCTGTGTTCTGTTGCCGCTGTGACCTCTGCTGGGCAAAAGGCAGAACTGCAGCAACATTTCAGCAGAAGCTTGTCTCTGCCCAAAGAATTAAAATTATGCATGGCTCATTAATTATGCACATGCAGTATTGTAGAATTCCCCCAGGAGTAACATGTGAATGTATTTAAATAAAATAAAGTAGCATTTTTAACTAGGGCTATCAAGCCATTAAAAATTAATCGTGATTAATTGCGCAATTAAAAAAATTAATCGTGCAATTAATCACACTGTTAAATAATAGAATAACATTTTTTAAATATTTTTGGATATTTTCTATTTTTTCAAATTTATTGATTTCAGTTACAACATGGAATACAAAGTGTACAGTGCTCACTTTGTATTTTTAATACAAATATTTGCACTGTAAAAAACAAAATAAATAATATTTTTCAATTTACCTAATACATGTCCTGTAATGCAATCTCTTTATAATGAAACTTGAACTTACAAATGTAGAATTATGTACAAAAAATAACTGTACTCAAAAATAAAACAAGGTAAAACTTTAGAGCCTACAAGTCCACTCAGTCCAATTGCTCAGACAAGTTTGTTTACATTTGCAGGCGATAATGCTTCTCGCTTCTTGTTTACAATGTCACCTGAAAGTAAGAACAGGTGTTCCGCATGGCACTGTTGTAGCTGGTGTCGCAAGATCTTTACATGCCAGATGCACTAAATATTCATATGTCCCTTCATGCTTCAACCATTCCAGAGGACATGCGTCCATCCTGATGACTGGTTCTGCTCAATAATGATCCAAAGCAGTGCAGACCGATGCACATTCATTTTCATTGTCTGAGTCAGATGCCACCAGCAGAAGGTTGATTTTCTTTTTTTTTGGTGGTTCAGGTTCTGTAGTTTCTGCATTGGAGTGTTGCTCTTTTAACTCTTCTGAAAACATGTTCCACATCTCCTCCCTCGCAGATTTTGGATGGCACTTCAGATTCTTAAACCTTGGGTCGAGTGCTGTAGCTATCTTTAGAAATCCTACATTGGTACCTTCTCTGTGTTTTGTCAAATCTGCTGTGAAAGTGTTCTTAAAATGAACATGTGTTGGGTCATCATCTGAGATTGCTGTAACATGAAATATATGGCCGAATGTGAGTAAAACAGAGCAAGAGACATGCAATTCTCCCCCAAGGAGTTCAGTCACAAATTTAATTAACACATTTTTTTTAATGAATGTCATCAGCAAGCCCTCGGGACTGGTGGCCAAAGCATGAAGGGGCATACAAATGTTTAACCTATCTGGCACATGAATACCTTGCAATGCCACCTACAAAAGTGCTATTTAAACACACCTGTTTTCACTTTCAGGTGACATTGTAAATAAGAAGCAGGCAACATTATCTCCCATAAATGTAAACAAACTTGTTTCTTTTAGTGATTAGCTGAACAAGAAGTAGGACTGAATGGACTTGTAGGCTCTAAAGTTTTACATTTTTTGTTTTTCTGTGCAGTTATGTAACAAAAAACTCTACATTTGTAAGTTGCACTTTCACAGCAAAGAGATTGCACTACAGTACTTGTGTAAGGTGAACAGAAAAATATTGTGTTTATCACTTTTACAGTGCAAATATTTATAATAAAATAATATAAAGTGAGCACTGTACACTTAGTATTCTGTGTTGTAATTGAAATCAATATATTTTAAAATAAATACCAATTGAAATATATTAAATATTTTTAAAAGTGTGATTAATCAAAATTATTTTTTTTAAATCACGATTAATATTTTTGAGTTACTTGGGTGAGTTAACTGTGATTAATTGACAGCCCTATTTGTAACACATTGGAAAACTTATCTCATTGTTTGAAAAAGTGATCTCTTGTAGACAATAGATGGAGGTGTCATAAATATAAAGGGAAGAGAAACAACCTTCCTGAATACAGTACTATAAAATCCCTCCTGGCCAGAGGCAAAAAAATCCTTTTACTTGTAAAGGGTTAAGAAGCTCAGGTAACCTAACTGGCACCTAACCAAAAGGGCCAATAAGGGGACTAAGACACTTTCAAATTTGTGGGGTGCAGGGGTGGGGGTGCAGCTTTGTTTTGTCTTTTCTTTGTCTGTCTGTTCTGTGTGCTTGCTGGAGACAGGTCAAGAAAGCAAGCAATGCAACTCTATTAGTATTAGTAAGTACTTGCGAAGTAATGCATTAGCTTACTTTTGTTTTGGCTTGTGATTTCCTTTGTCTAAGAGGGAGGTTTATACCTGGTTTTGTAATTTTAAGGTTTTGCCTAGAGGGGAGATCCTCTGTGTTCTTGAGTCTTTTGCTACTTCGTAAAGTACTTACCATCCCGATTTTACAGAGGTAATTCTTTTGCCTTTTCTTTAATTAAAATTCTCCTTTTAAGAATCTGCTTGATTTTTCATTGTTTTAATATCCAAGGGTTTGGGTCTGCATTCACCTGCATCAATTGGTGAGGATATTATTCTCAAACCTGCCCAGGAAAAGGGGTGTATGGGCTTGGGGGGATATTTGGGGAAGGTGGGGCTCCAAGTGGCCCTCCCTAAATGTTTGTTTAAATCACTTGGTGGTGGCAGCGTTACCTAAACCAAGGTACAAGGAAGGATTGTGCCATGGGGAGTTTTAACCTAAGCTGGTAGAAATAAGCTTAAGTGGTCTTCATGTGGGTCCCACGTCTGTACCCTAAAGTTCAAAGTGGGGAGGGAACACTGACAGGAAGGTATTAAATCTCAGGGACAATCTATTTTTCAACCCTTTGTGTTTTAAATAATGTATTTCTATTCATATCCTGTGCAACCTGTACAGTTGAGGGTGTCAGTCTACTATTTTAGGAGTCTGAGACAAGTTATTCCTAAATATATTAAATACATGTGTAACCCTTCTGCCCCTCTGAGTTGGCAGCAACAAGGGCCAGGTTCAGGATCCAGGGGTTCCGTTTCAATAACACAAGGCATAACCAGCTCGAGCCCCCACCCAGTGACCTGGGACACTTACATACCATACCCTCCTGGACGCCTCTAGGAGGCAATACTTCCCCTCTCGCAAGCACGGAGTCTGAGTGTAGCGAAATCTTTTTAATAAAGGAAGGAATCAATGTGGCATCCCAATTGAGAAACACACAAACAGAGTATAACACAAACATAAACCACCCCCCAGGTACATTTGGCAATGTCCTTTCCCCTTGGGTCTTAAGTCCAATCACTCCAAGTCCAACAACCCAAAAGTCCTCTGGTCAATGCCAACCCTAAGAATCAGAGTCCTCTGAGAGGTCCCTCCCCCCAGCCTGGGTGAAAAGGGCAATCCCTGCTTTCCCTTACTGATCCAGGGGCCACTGCCCTGCCCTCCGTGGGTCTGCCTCCGCTTCCCATGGAACTCTCGCCTTACCAGCCGCTCCACTTGCTCCTACCGGCCGTCCTCACAAACGCTCCGCTCCACCGCTGCCTCGTGAGCTGCTCCAGTTGTCCAGCAAACTGCTGCTCCGCCGCTCTGTGGGCTGCTCCACACGCCCACAGCACTCCGCTCTGCAGCCGCTGCACTTCCACCAGCTGTACTGTGGTCCGCTCCAGCCATCCCCCATAAACTGCTTCCACTCCGCCAGTGCTCTGTTCACAGTATAGCTTCCAGGCTCCCCCATTAGTTAGCACAGTGCTCCCAGCTCAGTAATTTCACTCTTTTGTGATTTCAGCTCTAATGATCTCAGCACATAGTAGGGGAGCCAGTGCTAGTGCACCATTGCCCAAAGTGACGTTCAAGCGCAGCAACCTGATACTAGAGTCTTAAGGAATAAAACCAACTCCTGACATTCCCAGTGGAGAGAGGAGGGGTGCAAACGGTGCTTTTTAGCTCCCACAAGACCCTTTCTCTATTCACAGGGTTTTGGAACCCATGTTCCTTGCTAGGCAAGTACACCCAACTGAGGTGAGTCATTCTGTCAAAAGCAGTTCCCACAGTCGCATCTGGATGGGGTAGGCATCCTATGCAAATATTTGAGATTTCGCATTCAAACATTCTTTCCACACTTCCCATACTTCACCACCAGATGTCAGGGTACAGCTCATCCTGACTCTGCTTACATCTTCCCCCAGCCGAGAATTTGTCGTCCGACAAACACATTACTACTATACGCAACTCACTGTCCCTCCAAAGGGCCTCCAGATAGCGCTGCTTTAGCTTTCAACAAACTGATGTGCTAAATGTATTGGCTTCCTCACTAATCACCCCAGTGCATCATAAGTTAACCATTTCACTGGTCTATATCGCAATGTCTCGCCTATTGAGATCTCTGTTACTGGGGTAAGGGGACATCCTCTTGAGGGATGGATGGGGAGGTTCCTGTGAGTTCACCTTGGATACTGGCATAGGCCCTGCATTTCTAGTTCTAACAGTGGGAGGGTCGAAGGTGCTCAGGTCATCTTCCATCTGTGTGTCACCACTGTCCAATAACCTGTGTATGTATCACACGGGGGTCAAACCAGTGCTAGGGAGTGTCAGGAAAATGGGCCAAATACTTCTGCATAGGGTTTAGGGCAGAAGAAGGAGGTGCTCTCTTTGATTCATGATGAGACTGGAATCTTTCTTCATCCCAGGAACACGCATGGTTGTGTCTTCCTCCTCAGACTACACTGTCAGATGTGCTGAGTAGGGAGGTTAGTTGCAGGAGGCCCGGCTTCACGTTGGAAGGCGCTTTGGTAGCAGCACCTTCGTTCTGCCCAGTTGCCCTCTTGTGACCAATCTCATAAGGCTGCCTACCAATTCCCCCACAGGGAGCAAAAGTTTCTATGCATGTTGTGGTCTGCCTGGATCCTCTTCAGGTTTGATCTTGTAGACCGCAGGTCTCCAGGTTTTTCATTACCAAGTAAGGTATTGCTCCATCTGTCAGCTATCTTGTGTTCCCGCAACACCCAAAATTTCGCGCAGGACTCTGTCCCTGGCTGGACCTTGCAGCGCACCCTAGCATCATAATCGCTGTTGTTGCGGTCTGCGTCTTCCGAGCTGCAGACGTAGCTAAAGTGATAAGCCAAATCCGCAGCTTTTCTCGTAGTTGGGGATACATATTGCTGATGGGTTTCATAGCTATCACCATCCTCTGATACTCCAAAGCACAGATCTATGGGTAGTCTTGGTTCTCGCCCAAACATCAAGAGATATGGGGTGACTCCCGTAGCATTGTTCTTTGTGGCGTTGTAGGCGTGCACCAGAAATGCAACATGTTGGCTCCAGGTTGCCTTCTGCTCTGGCTGCAAAGTGGTTAGAAGACTATCTTGGTTAAGTAACCAATTATTGTCTATCTCCTAAGTAATTACATAAATTAGGTTTCATTGTGTATTTTATATTTCCATACAGGATAACTAGATTCCCCTTCTTGGTCTGCGTGTGACACACAATTACCTGGCTACTTTGTGTAATTACTGTGTCTAACTCTCCATCAGTCATGAATCTACTGGTTACATGATTTCTGTGTTCAAGTGAAGGAATTTTATGCACAAATAAGACATAATTACATGCAGTTTCATGTACATATTTCTAGAAATTGATTCCATAATGACCAATTACAAAAGTGTGCTATTCTAAAAACTAAAGTATGGCTGAGATTTGGAGAAATGGTAGCCTAAAATTAGGCTGGAAACCAACATTTAGGTACCTAAAGTTGCCTGACTTTCATAAGTACTGAGCACCCATCAGCTCCTATTAAATCAGTCCATTGTTTGTGCCTCTGTGTGGATTTTCTGCTCCTATGTGGTTTTTTTGTTTTTTTTTAAAAACCTTGTAGTATGGCTTTTGCATTCACTGACAAGACAGGAAGGGACTTGTTTGACCTTGACAGATGATGGTGCAAGAGAAGGCATTGCATTATCTCCTTTGTCTACTTTTTCTTCACACTAATGTAGATAAAAACATGATCTGTCATGGATATGTCAAAAGTGCTCAACACATTTCTCTTCAAACATGACTATCATGTCTTTTACTACCAAACAGAGTTCTCAGCCAACCACTGTGTTATGAAAAGACTTTTATATGCTGCAGCACTGGTCTCAAGAGAACAAATTGGTTTTAAAAGCCACAAAAAATAAAATGTTTTTTGGTGCTTTCAGTTCTCTGACGGCAAATTAAAATGATCTCCAACCTAGAGTCTTCCAAGGGGATTAGGGGTGTGTGTGTGTGTGTGTGTGTAAGATAGTCAACAATGATGCATTTTCATTTTACTTGCTAATAATAAAAACATGTCACACCTATAAGGCTCCAGTCGTGAAATGTGCTAGGCATATACTTAACTTTGCACACTGTGAGTTTCCTTATTTAAACCTCTCCAGTATTTAACTGCTAACAATTGTAATCACTTGAGACAATTTGTATCTGTTGTTTAGTGAGCACCAATAGTGTGCTCAGCACTGTACATAGAGGAAGACATATAACTCACTGGATGATCATCTTCAGATTATCAAGGAAACTCTCCATGGGGGAAATGTATATTTAGGAAGGACTTTCAGGAGCAAAGGGAAATACTGATGTGCTCCAAACATTTTAACAAGGGCCTTCCTCAATTTTCTGCTTAAATTGCCAATACATGTAGCTATGGCTGAGTAAAATCTTAACACTTCCTCCTCCCAAATCCACTGATTCCATACCCTTTCTCTCTGCCAAAAATGCCATGATCACTTCCACCTGTATCCCTCTCTGTCCACCATGATTCCCCTTCCCAATAACTTCATGAAGATTCTTCTAAGGTGGGACCTCTGTCTGGCACCTGTTCCTCACCACAGCAGCAGCATTACAAGAAGGTGTGTGCTCGGGTGCTTCAGTCGGCTGCAGAATTTGGTGAGGAAGGTGGCCCTGAAGTCTCCATCCGTGGAGTGGTGGTAGTTCTGGTGGACAGCTGGTGCCCTTTGGTGGTGTGCTGGGGGAGAGGGGTCAGTTGAGGAATGACAGGGCTTTCACTGCAGTTGATGGTCTCTCCTAGCTGATATAAGGATCTGGAGGAGGGAGTAGCTCTCCCCTGATTTAAGGTGGAGGCTGGTGAGTGGGTTTCCCTTATATAATTTGGAAGCTGGGGACAAGGGGAATGAGATTTTACATTCCCTCTCAGTAGAAGCTATTCATACACCAGTCTGGGGATGGTCAGGCAAGTGCTAGCAGGAAGGTAGGCGAATGGCTGAACTTGTACTCACTATGACTGAACCTTGAGTAATTATGTGCATGAGAGTGGAATATACACATATCTGTTTCCCAGCTCATTCTGTATGCATGGTGACCTCTCCTTTAAAGAGGAAGAATTTGAATTATTAAATGAATACCTATTAACATTTCCTATGGTGCAGTTTTTGCAAAATTGCTAAAGTTCTGCAGAAATGCTAGGAGCTCTACAAGTACCAAGAACCACACCAGTGGAATAAAAGTTAATTTTACTGAAAAATATCTGTGCTATCAGCTTGGAAACTTTCCTAGCCAGGAACTTTCCCAATGCTAACATCTAGTCATCAGAACCAATTGAATACTAACAATACCAGACAGATAGATTGCATTGCAACAATGGGTGCTGTTCTGCCTCATTAACAATTACACCAAGAGAAGTGACATGTGTCTAATCCTTACTGTGACAGTGTTTTTAAAAAGCACCTATATTTTCCAGACCAAGAACATTTATTTTACTTTGAAGATTAAAGTGGGACTTTTATTCTCCCTTGTTAATGTGATTTTCCATGTTGCAATTTTTCTGGAATAGAAATGAAAGTTTTAAAAAATGGAGACAGGGGAGTGGGGTGGTGAACACAAGCTTCCATTGTTCCCCACGTTTGTCATCATTGTCCTGATTATGCTAATGAACTAAAGTGTATGCATAGGAAGGGTCATGGATCCAGGATGTAGTGGTCAGACATCTTGTAGGCACAGAGAGCAAGTCAGTTTCCCCCACACAGTGCAACAACTAGCAACACCACTACTACTAACAGTTGTTATATTATACATATTAAAGCAGAAACCCTCTGTATTAAACAACACAAGCCTCATAAAAATGGCAGAATAACACTAGGAGTGGCTGGCTGGGAGAGCGCTGTTTGGAGAACACCTAATGGCAGTATGGGAAGGAGAGAGGGACTGTTTCAAGCAGCCATTACAGCAGAGAGCAGACCAGAGACGCATCAAGATAGATAGCATAAAGATGGATTACATAAAGCCCTCACCAGAACTCAAGTTACTGGGGATTATGGAGGAATCCTGGAAGAACTTTAAACAGTGGGATTCTTTGCTGTACATGATGGCAATAGATGCAGGTTCCCTGAGTGGAGCCCAGAAAGCAACTTTACTGCTAACTATAGCTGGTGGGAAAGCTCTAGATCAGGGGTCGGCAACCTTTCAGAAGTGGTGTGCCGAGTCTTCATTTATTCACTCTAATTTAAGGTTTCGGTGCTAACACAGACGGGGCCTCTATGGACGGCTCAGGAACAGGAATGGGTCTGGAAGCTTGCCTGGTTTGGCTGCGTGTAACCATTCTCACTGTCTTGGCCCGCTTCACCTGGTTGGCCAAGTTTTCCCCCAGTAACATGGGGATGGAATAATTGTCATATACTGCAAAAGTCCACATTCCTGACCAGCCTTTGTACTGGACAGGTAGTTTAGCTGTAGGCAAGTCTACAGCTTGTGACATGAAGAGATAAACTGTCACTTGGGCCTTTAGGTTGATGAATTTGGGGTCCACGAAGGATTGGTGGATAGCTGAAACTTGTGCCCCCGTGTCTCTTCACGCGGTAACCTTCTTTCCGCCCACTCTCAAATTTTCCCATCGCTCCAAGGGTATTTGAGAGGCATCTGGGCCTGGGGATCTTTGGTGTGGTGGTGGTGTAACGACTTGCACTCAGTTGGGGTTCTTTGGGCAGTTGGTCTTTATGTCCCAGTTCATTACACTTAAAGCATCTTCCAGCTGACTGGTCACTGGGTCGAGGTGGGTTACTGGAGACTGGTGAGGTGGGATAATAGGTAGTCTGGGGCTTTCCTTGGGTTTACAGATCTTTCATCTCGGTTGTGGGAATGCCTTTTGTTTTGTGGTTTATTGCGGTTTTGCTTTGTTCTCTCTGGAGTTCCTGTGTGAGGACTGTGTGCCGACCAGTCTTCTACCATCTCCCTGCAGTGCTCTTACATATTCAGATAGATGACGTATTGGTAGAACGGCGGTTTTATAGTCTTTGTTGTTTCTGTAGCAACTGTGTATCTGCTTGTAGCAGTTTTAATGTGTTATTTTAGGCTGAAAGTATTTTAAATCGTATTTTGCTAGGAAGAAGGCTTTTTTTTCTCCATTGTTTATAAGTGAAATGGACCCTGTAATATTTACCATCTAGTTAACAGGATTTAGAAAAAAAAAGTAAAGTTTTCTTTATTTATATTAAAAGTTTTGCTTTTTAGAACCTGTTATGATTTTTTCTCCTGGTTAAGGCTCAAAGGAATTCGAGGGATCTTGTTATTACCGGTGACAGTGGTGGGACGATAGGGAGAAAGAAGGGGGGTGAAAAGGGGGAATCCTTTGTTTAAACCTATCACAAGTCTTGAATTCTGTTATAGGCCTCATGGGTGACGGGTTGGAAACGCCTTTGCTTTCTTCGAAGATTCAGGCAGTTCGAATGCCCAGTGCATCTTCTAGAGGTCTAACCCCATCGGCGACGGGAAGCCTAGGCAGCGGCATAGTAATGCAGAAAGATTTATTTCTTGTATATAAGATCCAGTGGTCTGGATTTTGGGTGGGTCCCAGGGCAAGGTTTTGGGGCTGAGCACCACGTAGTTCTATCAGCCACTTACCGAGTTTCTGACTGTCGGCAGCGTATTCAGATCACAGCTGGTAATTAAAGCTTTAGAGTGAATTCTGCTAAGTACCTCATTTTTGGACGCTAGTGTATTTCAGATTTGACGGATCAGAACACCTATGACATGGTGCTGCGGCATTGCGGATTAAGAATCCAAAACAGCACGCACGATATTAGTTTTTCTTTTTCTCTGGCTATGCTCGCTTGTAAGCACGAGCAGAGAGGGTCTTTTAAGACTACAGCAGAGA